>NW_026612856.1:0-28298 GCF_029582105.1 Oenanthe melanoleuca | reverse complement strand
AGGTCTTCTTAGCAAGCTCCCTGGCCAGGCTACCCCCAGGATATCATCACAAGAGATATTCCATCCCAAGAGCAAGGCTCTGCATTTGCTTTTGCTCAACTTCCTACACTGTGTACCAGCTATTCCTGTCTGAAGTGATGCAACAGTGGTTAAAAACCTCACATCATCCAAGTCTAGCTCAGGATTACAGAGAATGGGGAAACCCTGAATTGGACTTTTCAAATAAACAAACATGCAAGCAAATAAGTACTCTATGCTTCTCTAAACACTTCTGAGTTTAGACTCTGTCACAGTTACCTGGATTTTTAACACACATCAACAGAAACTGCAAGGACAAAAACACATCTCATATATATCACCTCTCTCGTAAATCTCATTTTCCCATTCAAACTCTCTTGTTCTCTTCTCTTGCTATTAAAAAAAAGTGAAAACATCCAGATGATCACAGATGGCGCTAATATACAGGTGTTTTTCATCTTCCTTTATAGCATACCTTGCCCATGGGATTCAAAATACAGAAAATCAAAAGACTACAAGCTTCTCATCCATCCCATGTGTATCATCAGCACCTTCTGGCACATTAAGACTGACAAGGTAACACATTATCAGAACACAAGATTACATACTTAAGGCTTTGGATATCACTCTTCCATTCCACTTCTTGATAAGCCAATACGGATTTCAAATCTTGAGTCTATTCTGCTATTAATTTTCATTTTTCCTTTTCATTTCCAACTTTCTGACTTCTCTCGAGACCGCTGCATACTGATTTTTTCATGCTCTATTATTCGTTCATATTTAAGAAGCATGTCCTGAATTTCCAGTAAAATAGCAGAACCTGTTTTGAGATAGAAAAGACAAAGATGCACATATTCATAAATACTTTCTAATGTGTAAATTATTTGATTTGGTGTAAATGATAAAGGTTAGATAGTGGGAGTTGTCTGTGAGAAAGGCCAGGGGGTGCACCATGCCAGACAGTGACAATGGACCCACTGCAGGGCACAGCTGAGCCTTTCAGCCATGCTAGTGTCACCTCAGAAAAATATATTTAGAAGAAGACAAAACCACCACTCAGGCAAAGGCAAAGGAAGCAAATAGGAAAAACAGCTGCTCTGTGTACACACAGGTCAGTGAAAGGGGGTGCTGGGAAGGTGTTATCTTAAATATAAATGAAACAAGATACCTAGAGTGCACACAAAGACAACATGTTTCAAAAGAGAAACTTGTAATCTGAGGAAAAAGTGACTTTAGAACATACCTGTATGATCCACAGTAAGCTGCTCTAAGAGCAACACAGCCTCTCTCTAGGTGGACGCTGGTAGTTTGACATCCTCCGATGTTGTGTCAGATGAATGAGTTAAATCAAGGTCATCAGTTACATCCATTTGTATGCAGACCTACAAACAATGCAGTATTTTCTGTACTTTATTCCTTTCACTTGCCGTTTTTGCTGCAGGTCTGGAAAACAGAAATGTATTTCAGTTCAGGAATGTTTATCTTGCACTAAGAACAATATCTAAAGTTGTTCTGAAAATCTAATTTCAGTAGGGAATTAAAGTAAAATTTACTATCACTTTCCACTGTACAGGGTGTGCCATAGGAATATCATCCAAAACCTCCTCACACTAACATCCACAAAGCCACCAAGAAACAATGCTCCCTTTGTTGTACTACCAGATGATTTTAAGGTTCAGTCTCAGAGGGTTCCTAGCCAGATTTTACTATCCTATTTTTATTTTAAGCTATTCCATTAGGAAAAACTGATTCAGTATTCAATTGTGCAGGCACATGCACATAAAGAAGGGGGAAGGAGCTGAATGCCTGTGAGGACACTCATCCCACAAGAGGCAACTGCTGGTTCCAGTCTGAACTGTGACTACTTACACTATGCCAAACACACACTTATGGTAAAACACACATAGACAGATGAGCAGGTACAGGCACAACAGCAGGTTCTGCCAGCGCCCCCTGCACAGCATCTGAACAGCAGCTACACGTGCTCTAGTAACATCTACTTAAACAAGCTGCTCTCTGGAGACAGACAATGGAAATGGTGCTCTCTCTTCCAACTGTCAGACCTCAGGTCAGTATCAAAGTGCTCTACTCTGACTAGGCTGGTATTGTTTTCAAGCACACACACGGTGCTGGAGAGATCACCTACATTTTAAAACTGGACAAGGTGAGGCACTGGAACAGCTTTCTCTCAGCTTGACTCAAATCCTCCCCTGCCTTCAGCCAAGATCAGTCACAGCCTTTCAATGTGACAGTGCTTGTCATAAAAGGGAACACTGTTGTCACTCTAGACATTCTAGTCCTCCTCCTCTTTTTCATCTGTGCATTTTGTTTAGACTACTTCAGGGAGATTGCAGAACAAATCAAGAATGGCACTTGCTTCATATTGCATTGCTTGGCATACAATTTCAGTTCTTTTAAGAATGAATGAAAAGCAACACAATCTGCTCACTCTCTGCCAATGCCCATTAGGACTCACAGGCAAGAGAATATTTTGCTATCATAGGAATCAATCACCATTTGAATTCATTTTCTATGCACTAATATTCACATGAAGAACTTAGGGTCAGGATTTACAAAGTCATTTCTCTCTCACCAGAGTTGTCCTTTGAAGCTTTGTGGACTTCGTGCCAATCATTACAAACAGAATTTTTCACATCCTCAACACCTGTAGTTTGTAGCTTTCTGCCAGCACTGTCCTTCTCTTCTTCTTTGTAGTCAGATGATTCTCCCTAAAAGAGATCAACCAAAACAGCTGAAAAGAACAGTAACAAACATCATCTTTGCTGTTCCTCCACAAGCAATTCCTCATGTCAATCTAACTTCTAGCTTCATTTAGATACAGCATTCCAGAGCATATTTCTTTTTTCCCCTCTACTTTGCTCCACAGAAAATATCATTGGTTTCCTGCTCTCAATCTTACTCAAAATCCTTTGTTTCCTCACTTTCAGCTATCACACCATGAATTTTCCTAAATGGTAGTAAAACTTCACGGATAAAAACTGTAACAGAACTGATAAAAATCTAACTGATTCCAGAGTCTACTGCCTACTCTTTCTCCATCCTATATTACCATACCATAGCAAAGAAACTGCTTGGACTCCAAGTAAGACACTAACATCAAAAATGGATGATGAAAAGATGGATATATGTGAAAGATAAGCATTCAAATAAATCAGTTTACTATGTGTTTCTTACCTATATATGACCCTTAGAAAATACCCTTGTGATTGAATCATCCTTTTATACTTACTTCAGTGCTTGAATGAAGTGCTGCTCTCAAAACTTCTTGCTCATTTAAGTGCAAGTTTTCACTTTCTTCTTTCAGTGCTTTACAGACTTTATCATCTACTCCTTCATATTCTCTTCAGTATCTTCACCATCCACATATTCAACTATGACAGAGGTTGCTCTTTCACCTTTAAGTCCTGGGGTTTTTTCTGCTAACCAAGAATTATTGCCACTTTCAAAGCCATCACTGAAATTTGATTTTCCTCCTTGACACCACAACTATCTAAGAGAGGCTGAGGTATCTCTTTTTTCCAGTCTGTCATTTCAGAGCCTGCAAAACAGGAGTCAGCCTTTCTGTGAAATGTCTCCTCAATCATGTTTTCCTGTTCAAGCTTTCTTGCATATCTTGCAGATTATTTAGATTTTGAAAGACAGCTTGTTTTGGTACTGACTTGCAAGATATTTCATTACTCATGAACTTAGGAGACACTGCTGTTTTATTTTCTTGAAACTTTTCACAAGACCCAGCTATGAAAGACACAGGAGTATCAACAGAATCCTTCACTTTTTCATCTCGTTCTTTAGTTATTTCATGATCACCACAGACATCTCCAGTTCCACATTGAGCATCCCCATCATGTTTTGCTTTATTGAAATATGCTAATTTCTGATTCATTTCCCCTTTAGATTCTGTTTTGTCTTCTTCCTGTATTTCATTAGACTCAGTTTCTTCATCCTCCAGCTCTTCCTCCTCCTTTTTCTCTTCAGTAAAATCTTCATCCTCCTCCTCCTCCTCCTCCTCCTCCTAATCTTCATCACCATCTCCATTGCCATTTTTATCCTCTCCCTCCTCCTCCTCCTCCTCCTCCAGTTCTTCTTCATCCAGGCTGCAAGCAACCTGGAACATCAAGACATCTTGATTTAAAAATTCTTCATTGTCTCCTTTGTTTACATTTGCACTTGATGGGATTCTTTGTTTGACTTTTCTTTGGCGACTTAGGACTTTCAATTCTAGAACCACCACCATCATCCTAAAGTACAAAAAAAAAAATGCATATGAAAAGAAGGAATTATGTAAACAGTAATTGTCATGTTATCAGATTAATGTACAAGAGAGGAGCCATTTGGAATATTTAGAAACGGAGAAATTAGGTTGGGCAGGATGGACCATGAACTTGATGATGGAAAAGGACTTAAGAGGGATTAATATCTTCATTTTAATGACTTCTTTTATTCTGAACTATTAGCATTATAAATGTTGACAAAACGCTACTTTCCTCATTTACTATTTCAAAAAAACCCTGAAATCAACCAAAAAAACCTACTTAGCAAGTCTATATTATATAGCAGTACATCATGCAACCTTTTGCAAATAACTTACTGTTTTTCCTGAACTGCTGTGAAGCACTCATTAACAGTGTCAGGTTTGGCTTCTGCAGCTCCTGTAAATAAAGATGTAAGAATTTTTTTTACAGTAACAACAAATCCTTTGTTCACATCAAATCTTGAACAGTAAATAGAATCAGACTGTCCTTATGATAGTGCCAGCTCCATCCTATACTTCTAACTACATAAACATTCCTCTCACATCCAATTCAGCAAGTATTTCACACTGTGCAGGCACCCCTCTGCAAACTCTTTCCAAAAATGCTCATGCATAACCATTCTAAAAATCTGTTTCTAATATTTGCAATACTTAAGTAAATGCAATTAGATTCAAAACTGCATTTCAGGATGCTTACTTGCAAATGTGTGCAAGGTAAGTAACTATGCATCAATTTAGCCCCTGCAAGTACACTAAAAAAATACCCCTAAATTTCAAAATCATGGCAGAAAAATTTATCATTTCTATTTCAATCAGTGCAGAAAATGAAACCAAGTAAAATCTAAACAGGTTTGCATCTCCAGCATTACAGAGTGGGTTCAACTACCACACTCAGGTTCTACATTACTGCACAATGCCAGTGCAACAGAGATGATGCTCCAGACATCGCTCACAAGCTGATAATTCTAAGGATCATTAGTAAAAACAGTAGGCATGAGAGCTTGTCACTAACAAAAAGTACTACCTGAGCATTGAAAAGGAAAAACATGCAGTGTGAGATCACATGCAAGTACTGAATGTCATCTTATAGAAGAAAATAGATGACCCATTTGAGTAACTCATCTGCTCATTGAGCACTCCTGAAGAACCTGCTGAGGAAAGGAGAACTAGGTGATGAAGGATTTCTGTAGATCTTGATAAACAAATGTCCTTTATCACTTAGGAATCTATCCCCAAATTTACAGAAAACAATAACAATGACTGGACAAGAACAGGATAGGTTACAATAATAACTTGCAAATTTTGAAGTCTACAAATCTGACTCACATGAACAAGAAAAAATAGAACTATGTGGTTCTCTTGTCACCTAATGCTTTTTGGCTCTACTGCACACTCTGACCCAGCTACAGGTCCTTTAGAAAAAACTCACAGCAGAAGGAAGGCTGGTGGGCCAGAGATTGCTTTAAATTGAAAACAATATTGGCTGGAGCTACAGCTTCTTTCAGTTCCAAAGAAAATTTGCCTTCAAACCCCTTATTTTTACAGGATGTTTCTCTGTAAATGCACCATACCTTGGGGTAAAATCAAGTTCCTCTTCCTCAGAGGTATGCCAACTGTCATTGTTCCTCTTTCTCAGAGCTTCTTCAAAAGCAAAGCAATTATCTCTCAAGTGTCTCTCAAGTCATTCCTCAGGTGTTAGATATTTTTAAAGTCTCATCCTATTGAGTCTCCTTGGGAGAAGTCATCTATTGCTGTTCAAACATTAATTGACATGTTGAAATTAAATTTAGCACTAAAAACTAACCATTTAAAAATTAAACATGGACAACTCTACTCATCATAACAGCACGATGCTTTGGGAAGTAAATTCAGTACAAGGAGGCATAAATGACTGCATTTCCAAACAAACAACACTGAATTTAAAAAAAAAAAAAAAGGAAATACAAAGACCAGAGCTATTTGACAGAGTCTTTTGGACTTTTATACCTAGATGTTTAGAAAACATAGAAACACACCTGAACTAAAAAAAGTTTTAAAAAGCATACCTTTAATATCCTACATTAGTAAACAATTAACAAAATGGTGCTGGTTTAGCAAGACATGAAGAACTTACAAAGTACTCATCTTACAAACAAGTACACATCACTAGCAGAGATTTATTATTTTATGTAGCATTATATAGAACATTACACTAGGTATTACACCATCTGCTGGTCTACCCAGTTACAGATTATTTTGCAAAGATAATGAAAATCAAAAAGCATAATCAAGCTCTAAAACTCAAGCAGAGGAATCACCAACTGCACACTGCATCAAAAAGGTAATTCAGCAGACAGAAGTGGAAAACCCAGGGCATTCTATAGCACACTCCAAGCTTTCAGCAGTGCTACAAACACGACTTGCACGTAGGATAATAGGATAAATCATGTCAGAAGGAACCTCAGCAAGTCTCCTAGCCAGCTTCTCAAAGTGAGCCCAGATACAATGTGGTAGATTGGCACTTAGGGATGTGGTTCAGTGGTGGGCTTGCAGTGTTAGGTTGATTCTTAGAGGCCTTTTCCAATCTAATGATTCTACGAATACATCACTGAGCACACTTATAGCACATGTCCTAGCACACTATTAAACCTTGGTCCTATTATCAAAAACCACACTGGTCACTCACAACTTACTCTAAGGATATGGTTTAAAATTTACCTAGAATATCCATGAATAACAGCATAATCCTCAGCTGTCCATCCACTAGTGTCTTTGTGGGAAACATCAGCACCATACTGAAGAACCTTTATCAGACTAAGCTCTCCACCAGAAGCAGCAGTCATAAGTGGGGTTCTGAAGGATCCAAGAAATATGATATGAAACAGATTGTTTTACACAGTGACTATAATTATTTTTGTTTCTGTTTGCCCTCAAAAAAGTATTCTCTCCATTACTTTAAAACGAAAAAGAAAAAGCATTTTTCATTAAGTGAAACAATGAAATGGGAGAGGGTCTCAAAACAATTACATGTTTAAAGCTTCCACACAGACAACACTTACAAACTCTACTACTATGCAGAAGATAGCTTTTCAATTTGAGGGAATGCCACTGAGCTAGTGACAAGCTTCCTGCCAGAAAGGCCATCACATTTTGCAATCTTCACGTGGAAAACATTGAAGGAGATATGATAGCAAGCCACGGAGGTATGACTGTCTTTCACGAGTCACACAGAAGTAACTGCTACTGTGTGGCTCCTTGTTTAGTATTTTTTCAGACCTCACTCCCATGCCTCTCTCAAGCCAATCTGAAGAATATTAAAGAGACCAATGTAAAGTTTTGACAGTCCCTCACCTTTCACATTGATCTCGAGCATGCACATCAGCTCCTTTCTTAAGGAGAAACTCCACTATTTCTTCATGATGTTCAGAGACAGCAAGAATAAGAGGGGTATCCCTCCTAAAAGGGCAGATAAAGATAAAAATCAAATTTAAAAAATCAACCAAACAAACAAAACTTCAAGAAAAATAGGAACGCAACTTTTGGAAAGCAATTCATTAACAAATATAAAAAATTACCTTATTTTGGGCATCAATATTGGCATTATGCTCAAGTAACAGCCCTGCTGGTCATAGTATTACCAGACAGGACAGCCAGGTGAAGGGCAGTGTTGCCATCAGCATCTGCCAGATTTGGGTCAGCACCCAAGATCCAGCAGAATAGCTGCACATTTTCTTCCTGGCACTGTACTGCCTGGAAACACAAAAGACAAAAAACTTCCAGCATTTACATTTCACTTTGCTGCAATTCCCCCATCTCCCTAATACTGGCAATTACGAGCACTTCATCATTAGATTATGTTAGAATATGTTACATTAGCTAACATATGCCCATTCCACACCAATCACAATATGCATGATTTTACAAAGGTCTACATAAAGAATACTGAAAAATACATCATTTAGTTCAAAATCAGTCTCACTTGCAAGAATATACCATAATCCACGTACCTTAATCAGTGGCAATCTGTTACCATTGTCAAAAAGATTTGTTTTCCACTAGATACATAACTACATCCACAAGGCCATTTGCACAAGCAAATGCAGAGCTGTCCTAAAGAGTAAATAAATTAAATTAGCACAGATAGGGATAATTTCAGGCTTTTTTGATAAACATATGACCACAAGTTTCACTTTGCAAATCTCAAGCTTAAGAACCCACTCCATTACCAGTAGCTGCACACCAAATGCTTGGGGACTTGCTAGCAAAGACCCTCCCCAGCATCTGCTTAGTAAGGGGACATTTCCCTCACGGTAGAACTGAATCTGCAGAGATTCCTGTGCCCAGGTGTTGAGTGCTGCCCTCAGTGGCACTACACACACAGCACAGCAACAGAGACCAAAGCTAGGGAATCTGAGGACTATGGCAAGTCAACTTCTAAGTTTTTCTTTGATCATTCGTGGTCACAAGTGTATTTGAGATGTAGGAGATGGCTTTAACTGCAAGAATATTACAGCTTCCCTGCACTTTGAGAATTTCTCCTTTTTCTCCAGCTTTGTTACTACTGAAGCAAAACTAAGAACACACTTGCACCAAAACTCCTCTAACAACATGCAGCAAACCAGAGAGCAGAACACTCTGATCCTGACTGCAGGAAAGTAGTTTTTGACTTTCCTGTAATGTTAAACTATCATAGTCAAAAAAAGCTTACTTCAGAGGAAGTCCTCTACAAGAGGGCAATACTGTCTTTCCACAATATATAACCAGCACAGGAAAACTTAACTTTTTCATTCAATTTCTTGCCAGAAAGAAAAGCAGTCCTTCAAACCACATCATCTTAGGTCTGATGTCAATTAACCAGTTTACTTGTACACAAAGACACCATCATCGAGGAAGTCCTTGCTTGTGTTTCCTCCTATAAAGCTTGGTGTTTTTAGGGCAATAGAACTAGATGAGTTTTATTGCTGCCAGCTGTCTGGCCTTCTGGACAGCCAGCCTAGGAAGCTGAGCTACTCTGCTAAAACCAGCATCTCTTCAGAATATGACAAAGGATTTGACTCTGAGCCTTTTCAGATAAGGTGTTTCCCATTTGCTTATGACACATCACTAGGAACTATGCTGCAGCCCAGGGCTTCTCCTTAAAGTAGAACTGTTAAGTGCTTGCTGGGCTTGACTCACCTGTCAGAAGCAACAGCTTCTCCTGCAAGGCACTGACCAGATCTCCAAGGGACTGATTAGTTGTACCAAAGCCGCAGAGCAAAAAAATAACTGCCACCTAAAACCACACTGTGGCTTAGGCTGCCACATCACACTCACAAAAGACAACTATGCAAGCAGCACCAACACACAGCATGTTTATTTTGCATTATCATTCCTTCCTAATTGCAGCGTCCACCTCTCTCTAAGTTGCTCCCAGCTGAGGCAGTGCATCCTTCGCGCCCAACTACTGAACCCCCACGCTGAGGTGAATTCACCTCAGAGCTGAATAGATAGGTGCGACTACACTCCGACTTCAAACCCTGGCTGGAGAATGGCCACAGGGCTCCTCTTGCATCTCCCCTTTGCCAGGCTAGGAGCTCGCTTCCACCCCTGCGCCCCCGAGCAAGGACACACAACTCCGGGAATGAGGGCACTGAGGAGGCCGGGTCAAAAATGCTAAGGCAACAGCTAGCCGAATTCAAGGGGTTTTTGGCAGCACAAGCCCGATTCCCACAGCCAGCCAAGGGCTGCGGCGCCCGCACTCCCACTCCTCCCAGCGACGCCGCCGGTCCGCTCCTGAGCGGGGGAGCTCCCGGGGCTGCTGCAGCTGCAGCTGGGGCTCCCGACACCGTCCGCGGCTCCCGCCCTTACCGCTCCGCCTTGTCCCGCCCGTCGATGCCGTACTTCTTCAGTCCCTGCCGCACCTGGGCCAGGCCGCCGCTAGGACCGCACGCTGTAGCTTGTCCAGGTCCTTCTGCCGAAGCTCGTAGGCACCGGCGGGGCAGGGAAAGGAGGCGCTGCCGGACGGCGGCTGCCCCTTCCTCCCGAACCCGAAGATCCTTTTCGTCCCGCAGCAGGAACGCGGGCACAGTCCCTAGACGGGAGAGACACGGCGGGCGGTATCGTGCCTCAAGCAGGGACAGGGCAGGGGAGGAGGGGAGGGGAGGTCCCGGCAGCGATCCCGACTCCATGCGGCTCCTGCGCAGCGCACCTCAGGCACAGCAACAGCTCCGGGCACAGCCCGCGGCCGCCGCCCCCGGCAGCCCCGACCGCGGCCCCGCGCACGCGCAGGAGGGCAGCGCCGGGCCGGGCCGCGCAGGCGCGGGGGAGCTGGGGACGGAATAGCGCTCGGGTGGAATTGGTGTCTCGGGCATTTAGTGCTGCGGGGGTGCCGCTGTCAGCCTTGGGTGAATGGGTGGCAAGAAAAGACAGCAAGGATTAATACAAGAGGAAAGGGCATGGAGGGGAGTTTCAGATGCCATCTAGTTACGTGCCTGATCAGATGCTGAGGAACACGTCTGGCCCAGGCAGCTGGGCTCGCGAGCTGCCGACTGCTGCAGGGTAAGCGTTGGGTGGGAGCCCGAGGCAAGAGGCCGTGAAGTGCCAACCTTCGGGATATCCAAGGGCGCGAAGATGGGTGACGCTAGTCCTGTGAACAGACTCCGAGAGACACGGCTGGAGCCTGGAATTGCCGACCTCTTGGGTTACAAAGGAGATGGAGACCGGTGACACCGGCGAAGTCATTGCACGTGGTGGGGAGGGAAGAACCGAAGACTCGGGCAGAAGAGAGAGACTGGGTCAGGAAAAGACTGTGAGGCAGAACTAATATTTTTTTGCTCTGGAAAGGCGATCCTGGGGCAAATGAAACTTCTTTGAAAGTCGAGCAAATCCAGTTTCAAGTTCATCAGTGGCTGTGGGGAAAAGAGACAACATTCCTTATGTTACTTTTACAGCATACAGGAAGAAATAAAGCACTCTAAGAACATTTTACATGACTTGAGAGTCTCTAAGCCTGAATGAGGCTTCAAAACTTCCAAGGACACCTAACAAGGGAAGAGCTGGGCAAAAGGAAGAAACACATTTTGTGCACATTTGCTTCTCAGTCAACAGCATTTGTAAAGCTAGCGACAGACGTTCTGGAGGCGACACAGTGAACATCTTCTGGGACTGCACACGACTGCAGTGGCCCTTAGCAGTGCCTGTTAGCAAAGCTCCTGCAGAGCTCTTCAGCCTCAAGGCTTTGCTTTCCTTAAACGTTCAAAGCTGTGCTTTTTTGGAACACTACAGCTACACAGCTGCAGCCCCTGCAAAGCAGAGACTCTGGAGGACCAGCTGTCCTGAAGCAGGTGGATTTCTCTTTGGACTCCTGGCCTCAAATTGTAGAGGTGTTTTATGCCCCATGCTGCAAGCACCGAACTCATGTTTGCCTAAACACTACTGAACAATCTCTTCCTGAAGAAATGTTCTCTTTTGTCCCTGATCATGTGCTTCTGACATATTCAAAACAGACTGCCAACATCTAGGCTACAAAGACAAGCAAGAAGAATCATATACATAGCAAGAAAAATAAAAACCTAACAGCAAAGAACATGTATGGTATGGTTTAGTACTGAATGCAATCCATGTACAGGGAAGGAAGGGATGGCTGAAGTCTATAAAGATCTATAAAAATCTGGGGCTTGATGTTTTTGCTGGAAATGAACTCTAGTGAAGGGCAACTTCATCTTCAACCAAGTGTTTCTGTTTGAGCCAGTGGATTAATTTTCTTTCTGTTTTTCCGTAGGCAAGTGCATAACATTCTATGCAATATTTTGGGAAGCAGGAACTTTTCAAATTCAAGTCTAAAATGGAGAGCTAGCAGAAAAACATCTCTGTGCTTAGCAGAGGAAGATGAAAGTAATGGCTTGAAAGCTGTCAAGACATAGAAACAGTCACCTTTTTCCTTTAAAACACTCCCAATGTAATGATACATTACCTTTTTCCATTTTCTTAGAGAGTTTTTCCTCCTGTTCCAGCTGTACCTAGAATTATACATCAAACATACAGTTAAGACATAATATGACTCAAATGTAACTGCTACAACTCCTAAAACATTTTTACAACCCACAGACAACGTGATAAAACCTAAAAGTATCATGCAAATGGAGATGATGGCCTGTGGTGGCCAAGAAGATGCCAAAGGCCTTGGACCACGTGAGCTGTGTGGAGAGGCTGAGAGAGCTGTGCCTGTTTCTTTCCTGGAGTAGACAAAGCTCAGGCCACCTTGTCTGTGGGTATTAAGTACCAGGAGGGTGGAGTAACAGAGATGGAGCCAAACTCTTCTCAGTGGTGCCAAAAGAACAACTCCCCTCAAGCCTCAAGTATTTTTCAAGCATGGACAAGCAGCAGTAAAATCCTGCTTTGACTTAAATACTTTGTGGCCTTTGACCCTCTTGAAAATTTTTACAGGACCAAAAGTTTTGAGGACCAAAACTCTTCAGCCTTATTGTACAGCTGTGCACTGTTTTAAGGATTAGCAGTTGCTTTGGCCTATTAGACAATGTGGACCAATAAATGGATTTTAACTTCATGCTAAGAGGGAGAACCTTGCACACTGCCACTCTCCAGCAGGAGTCAGGAATGGTATTTCAAAATGCTTACCTTGGCCACAGAGGCTACAAGCCTCCTTCTTGATGACAAGCACTTCTTACGTTGCCTTTGCAAGCTGTCTCCTGCACTCACACTACTGTCCAGTCCTGAACGGTTGCCAAGATGTCCCAGTGCACTTGAACGCAGAACTGGAGCTGCAGCCAGACCTCCTCTGACAGTGCTGCCTGTGACTGACGATTGCTTTTTAAGGCGCTTCCAGAGGTGCTTAGCATTGGCTTTATCAAGGCTCTCTTTAGCTCTGAAACATTCCAAAGCACACAAAGTTACCTTTGGTAGTAACACTTTCCCAAAGTTAGTCTCCAGGTCCTTGAGTATTATTTGACTTCTGAGATGAAGAGCCTCCAAAAATAGCACATCATTTGACCTGAGCTTGTTTAGGGCCTGTTTCTAAGACATCACACCAGGTGCAAGGAGCAGCAAGTGTTGCCAACGCCTAGGACTGCTCAGCATGAGGGCTTGGATGCCTTCTGTGAAAGCCCTGTGTTTACATAGCTTCTTCTGGAAGGCACCAGCAAAACAACTCTGGGCTGGCCCCCCTTCCCAAGGGAAGCTCAAAGCTCAGAGCCACTGCTTAAACAGAAGCCAATAAAGATAATTTCTAGTTTTCCTTCACAGAATCTAATGCTGTTTTCTGAGGGGGCCTATTCATACTCAAAGTTTTATTTATGGCAGCAATGATGGCAGAACTAATCTTTCTTCCTATTCATACTCAAAGGGTAATGGACATGAAATTGATCTTTGGTGTGGTATGCAGGATGAAGAAATGATACAGACTGCTAAAAAAAAAGCTACCAGTTAAAACAATATCAACTTGAAAAGTATGCTGTTAATGCAATAATGTTGCTACTGTGGTGTTCCTGCTGAAACACTAAAGAGAAATGAAGAGAAGGCTGATGAAGGGGAAGGGTCTTGCACCAGAATTATGGCATCTCATGCTTCCACACATGATGCTGAGCAGGTGGAGAAGAGTGATTTGGAAGGAAGATGCATGAGGAAACAGGAGTCACTCCAAAAAATATGGACTTGCCTTTCCACTTTCTTTGCTAGGCATCGTCTAGTTTTCACTTCCTCCGGATACAGCTCCTTGTCCTCTTCCACTTCTGCCTGTGCACATTCTTTTGGGAAAGTACTGTCTTGTGGAGTCTTTTTTATCTTGTCCAATTCACATTCAGGATGTCCAATTCTGTCTTTTAGCTGGTTTCTCCGAGAAGCATGATGACTTGCTTTGATGTGTTCCAGTCTCTCCTGGGAGGCTGCCTGTGCCTGAAAGAGACAGTGCACCTTCAACCACCACAAAGAAAAAGAGAACTCTCCCCACCTGTCAATTGTATGTACCCAAGTTCAAGGGCCCAGCTTGGCTCAGAGAGGCAGCTGTGCCTCCTCACTACCATCAGCAATCAAGGCAGAACCCTGAGCTACTACTATAAGTAATTCTTTTCACTTAGGATGAAGCCCAAAGCAGGACTACTATTCAAAGCTACTAATGAAAGGCCACTATTCTGTAGGACAGGCCATAGAGAACACTCTAAGGCCACTTGCTATGAAAGCCAAGTAGATCCTAGGCTGCTTTCTGAGCAGCCTCTATTCAGCAGAATAGAGAAGGAACTGATCTCCCCTTGGCTCTCTGGGAAAAATACACATTTCCCTATAGAAATAGGTAACTAGGCTCAGGAGTCATGAAAAGAGAAATTTACGACAGCTTACTGAGGTAGTGGCTTGACGCTCTCTCTGCAGGGCTTCAATCCTGCTGCTTTGTTGTTGGACAGTTGCTTCCAAACAGGTCTTTTCAAATCCAAGGCTTAACAAGAAATAAAGGCCTTATTATAAAAATCTGCCAGAGCACCAATTCAAAAAAAAAAAAAAAAAAACAGACTAAAACATACCAAATCAAAAGCATCATTCAAAACCATAATGATTTACTGTGATGCAACAAGGCTACCCAGCTATCTATTGTGGTTTCCAACCAACTTGTGTAGGCAACAGACACTTGGTTCCACTGTGTTCACTCACCGTTGCATCTCTTCTTGCAGTTGTTTCACTGTCTCCAAATTTTTCAACACCTGGTCCTGCAGTTTCTTGGCAAAAGCTGTTGTTTCTCTTTCCTTCTCCTCCAAGGCAGCCATTAGGTTCTGAACACAACGCTCAGAATTTAGATATTTCTTTTCCATCTCCTGCAACTGTAAAGCCACAGAAAGAATCCACAGTTGTCAGGTGAGCTTTTATACAGAGGAGTCAGCTGCTGCAGATACCTGCCCAAGGAACTGTAATCGTCTCAAGTACTTGTCAATACTGTCTTGTTCTTTTTCAAGGTGTATTGGCAGAAATAGGTACCCACAGCTTCATTCTAAAGGCACAGGCTTTCCCTAACTCTGCTCAAACCTAGCTAGTTCCTTATGCAAGTACAGGTTGCCTTTCTAGAGGTCAGCCTTGTGGCTCCTAGTAACTGCCAGTGAAGATTTGGATGTGGATTGCTCTAGAGCTGCATTGGCAACCTTCTGCTGCAGCTGTGGCACTGCGTTCTAGGGCAATGGTGTTCCACAGGCATGAGGTTTGCGCTGAGCATATTATGGGGGCTTTTACTTCTTCAGTTGCAGAATTATGCCTGTCTCCAGAGTGAATTCCAACAAAGAAATGCTGCTGGCTACCAAGAGGTAGCCAAAAAACCAATGATCTCTCCCTCCTCCTTTTCCAGCTAAGCAGCCCCATGCTGCCAGGGGGAAGCAGGGAAAACTTCACTGCTTCTATTCAAAACTAGAAATGCCACTCAAAGGCCACTTGCTGTGAAAGCAAGGTTCTCAGCTGCTTTCTGAGAAGCCTGTATTTCAAAGAATGCAGGAACCAAGCTCCCCTTGGCTCTCCAGGAAAACCTCACCATAAAATGTACCCACAGAAATTGGTAATTAGGCTCAGGAGTCATGAAAAGCGAAATTTATGAGCAGCTTACTGAGGCAGAGGCTGGTAGGTCTCTCTGCAGGGCTTCAAACCTGTCGTTCTGTTGCTGGATAGCCTTCCAATCTGGCATTCTGAATTTCAAGGCTTAAAAAGAAATACAGGTCTTATTGCCAGAACCCACAAGAACAAGCACCAATTCCAGATAAACAGCATGAAGTTACACAGCCAAAGAGTACCACTCAAATCAGAGTATCTCTCCTGTGGTTTCCACCCAGACTCTGCAAGCAACAGACACCTCGTCTCACTGTGTTGTTCCCTCACCGTGTCACGTGTTCTTCCAGTTCTTTCACAGTAGTCTGGTAGTCAAAATATGCTGACACCTGGTTCTGGGCAGCAGCTACCTCTTGTCTGTCTTTCTCATCCAAGGCAGCCATCAAGTTCTGAACACAACGCTCAGAATTTAAATATTTCTCTTCCATCTCCTGCAACTGTAAAGCCACAGAAAGAATCCACAGTTGTCAGGTGAGCTTTTATACAGAGGAGTCAGCTGCTGCCCAAGCATTCACAGCTGCAGATACCGGCCCATACCCTCTGCCCAAGGAACTGTAATCGTCTCAAGTATGAGCAGCTTACTGAGGCAGAGGCTTGCTGGTCTCTCTGCAGGTCTTCAGTCCTGTTGCTTTGTTGGTGGACAGTGGCTTCCAATCTGGCATTCTGAATTTCAAGGCTTAAAGAGACATATCGGTCTTATTAAAGAAAATTCTCCAAGGAGAGCACCAATTCCAGATGTACAATGTGAAGAAACAAAATCAAAAGCAAGAGTGTCCTTCAAAATCAGAGTATGTGTCCTGTTGTTTCCTCCCAATTCCTGCAAGCAACAGACACCCCAACCCACTTGTTCCCTCACCACAGCATGTGTTCTTCCAGTTGTTTCACAGTACTCTGGTACTCAACGTATGCTGACAGCTGGTCCTCCAGTTCCAGGGTAGCAGCTACCTCTTGTCTGTCTTTCTCATCCAAGGCAGCCATCAAGTTCTGAACACAACGCTCAGAATTTAGATATTTCTCTTCCATCTCCTGCAACTGTAAAGCCACAGAAAGAATCCACAGTTGTCAGGTGAGCTTTTATACAGAGGAGTCAGCTGCTGCCCAAGATTCATGTGCTGCAGATACCAGCCCATACCCTCTGCCCAAGGAACTGCAATCATCTCCAGTACCTTCAGAGCTTTGATTCTACTAGCAAATGAACACAAGCTGTGTTACTTCCTATTCTTCTACAGCAGCCTCTCCCATCCCTCCACAGATTCCCTAGAGCCTGGTTCTAAGCACTGACACTGCTGCTCCAAGCCTTCTGGGGACCTGTGGTGATGCTCTTTGTATTCACTTAATTTGCTACTGCATGAAAGCATGAACTGACATGCTTTGATTCCCAAAGAAGGAAGGAGTCTTGGAAGTGTCAGAGGAAAACTGCTCCAGTGCACCTGCTCTGGAGCACAGCACGCTGCCAGGGGAGCATGGGGAGTTTTCTCAAGTGGCGGAGACGACAAATGCAGCGCTGAGAGAGGTGCCAGCTCCCACTGAGGGGGAAGCAGTGGATCCCTGAGGAATGGCAGCTTTGCCTCAGTGTGGTGGGGCCAGAAGAGACAGCAGCAGTTATATCCCAGTGAGCACCATTTCAGAAAGGCTCCCAGGTTAACTGCACCGTCACACCTGCTCTGGAGTTTGGAATCACACTGGGCTGCTTGGGGAGTGTTCTTAAACCAGGACGACCTCGAATGTGGAGCAGAGAGAGAATCCCACGCCCCTGACCGTGAAGTGGGGAAACCCTGAGGAGAGGCAGCTCTAACTCATCATGGTGGGGGGAGAAGAGGCAGAAGGGACAGAGGTAGATTAAAGCGCAATATATCCACTACTTATTTAGGTCTCTCTCCTTCTGTCTTTTGCCAATTTTCACCATGAACAGGAAAGCAACAAGCACACCATAATTTACTTCTGTTGGGACAGGCTTTCCATACCTCCACTTTAACCTTCTCCAACTCTCCTTGCAAGTGCAGCTTGTCTTCCTGCAAGTGCAGGTTCTCTTCCTGCAAGTGCAGGTTCTCTTCCTGCAAGCAGGTTCTCTTCCTCCACATCAGCCTCATGGCTTGTAGTAACCGCAAGAGCAGTCCTAAAGCATCCAAAATTTGATAGGAAACATGTCCAATTTGGCATAGTTTTTTCCCTGATTGCTCCCAAATCAACTGTTTCCCCCTTTCCTATAAGCACAGTGAAAGGAAAGCCAAGTACATGTAAGCTTGGAGAATGCAGCCTAGAAGGGACCTCAGGACGTCCCACTGCCTCCCCAGTGCAGCCTCAACTATCATGTCAGGCCTTGCTATTTAGGGCTCCTTCTGCTGCTCTTCAAAATCCCCCTGGATGCATCTGCACCAACTCCTGGGGCAAGCTCTTCAACTGCCTGACCATCTACACGGCAAGACATTTTGTCTTTTCGTGTGGTTGGAACCCAACATTTCCCCTTGGACAAGTTGCTTCTCTTTCTCCCAATGCTCCCATTCGTACCACTTAATGCACCAACTGTTCCTTTGCTTAAAGCCCCTCTCCTGTCGAGCAACCTTGCTGCTGAGCTAATGGCAAGTTTCCCCGTGAGTTCTGGTATGTGTGGGGAGAGAACACCACACCACAGACAACACTTAATGACAGTCCTCAGTGGACAAAGTACAAGAGTACCGAGGGTTGGAGAGCAGCCAAGAGCAGCCCTGCATTTACCAGTCACATGGGGATCTGCTTCCATGTGGCTCTTCCTTCTTTTTCTAAGCTCATTCCCACACCTCTCCTCAGTCACACTTGCTGACAGCTGAGGAGGCCTGTGTACACTGTTTAGACAAATCCCTCACCTTTCACACTGCTCAGCAGCATACCCATCACCTGCTTTTCTTAGAAGACACTGCATTTCTTCATGCTTTTTGGAGACAAGATTTAAGGGGGTATATCCCTCCTGAAAGAAGAGAGAATCTCCATTAGAAAAACAAAGAGAAGCTCAGCACCTGTTCAAAAGAGAAGCTTTACCCGCATGCCAAGGTTACCTGGTTCTCAGCATCACTACTGGCATTGTGCTCAAGCAACAGCCCTGCTACAGTGGTGTTACCAGACAGGACAGCCAGGTGAAGGGCAGTGTTGCCATCAGCATCTGCCAGATTTGGGTCAGCACCATGTTCTAGCAGAACAGACACATTTCTTTTGCTGGCACTGTACTGCCTGGGAATAACACACAAAAAGGGGGGAAGACTTTCAACATTTTTGTGTCACTCTTGTCACAACTCGCTCATCTCCTGAATGTTGGAATTGAAGGACATCTTCAAGATTTAGCTAACAGAGGCCTAAGCCACACCAGGTAACAACATGCATGCTTCTATGGCCCTTCTGTGTAAGGAATCATGCAAGACACCTCTCCTGTAATGCACTGTCAATAAGCTCCACTTACAAGATCAGAACACAGTCCACTTACCCTCATCAGTGGAGTTCTTTTTAAGTTATCAGCCACATCCAGCTTGCAGCTCTTTCCTGCTAGATATCGAATGACATCTGCGTGGCCATTCGCAGAAGCAAGATGCAGAGGCGTCCTAAAAATAAACAGATAGTCTCAACACAGAAAAAAAGATGATAAAATCAGTGTCTTACACAGCCTTGGGGACCCTGCCCAGCCTCTCTTCCTCCCACTTGCTGCTGCTGCATCAGCCACCGGGCAGAAGAGAATGGGCGAGGTCCGAGCAGCTGCGAACAGCCCTACAGAGACACCACGGCAAAGCGGCAGGCCGGCAGCCTGCACTTCCAACAGTGCTCGAGCCGAGAAGGCAGCTCCAAGCCGTGAAAAGCTCTACAGTTCACTCCTGTGCAGCTGACAGGACAAATCTCGCTTTTCAAGCCATTAGCTTGGACGCGATCCCACCCACGGCCTTAAGAGCGCTGCTTGCACATGGCATCCAAAGCTGCTGGGGGGGTTGGTCATCAGCACCATGCTGATGCTCTCGTTCTGCCTTTCCCTTACGAGAAGCCTGCCAAGAACTAGTGGAGCTCGGCTTAGAAAACGCCGCAGCAGCGCCTGCACAAGCAGCCAAGGTGTCCCCTCCGTGGCCCACAGAACTCACCGCCTCTGCTGGTCTGGCGGGTCGATGCCGACTCTCTTATAATACCAGCGCCACCGTCTGCCAGGCCAGGTCGCCGCGGGCAGCCGCGCGGTGCAGCCTGCCCTGGACCTTCTCCCTGTGCTCGGCGGCACCGCTGGTGGTGGCACAGGGCTGCCCAGACGGGCTGCTGGATGGCGACTGCTGTCGCCTATCGCTGAAGAGCCCCCTGAGTCTCTTCTGCAGGGCGTGAAACGCCATGGCCCTGCTGGGGGCAACCCGGCAGCAAGGAAGCACCCGGGCGCTGCTTGCCTCCGGGTGGGATGGGGACTAGGGACAAGGAAATAAAGGGGATGAGGACAGGCACTAGGCAAAACGCAGACGAAGTCGCCCCACGCGGTGGCTGCGGCCAGAAGCCTCCGAGACGGCGGCACGGACGCGCAGTGCTCCCAACGCGGAACAAGCTGCTGCTCCCAGAGAGGGTTAGACAGCTCTGAGCGCCGGCTCCGGGGAACGGCAGAACCGCGGCAGCAGCATAACCACGGGCAACGAGAGAACCGCGTCCCCCACGAGCCTGCGGCGCCACACGAGCCCGCGGCACGCGGGGAACGACCGAGGGCGGACACCTATGGAACGGGCGCGGGAACGGGCGCGGCCTCGGCGAGCTCCCCGAAGGACGCTGCGCGGGCCCGTGAGGCGGCCGGCGGCCCCGGGCCCTGCCTGACCTCGGGCGGCCCCGGGCTCTCCCTGCCCTCGGCCGGCCCCGGGCTCCTCCTGCCCTCGGCCGGCCCCGGGCTCCTCCTGCCCTCGGGCGGCCCCGGGCTCTGGGCACGGTCCGCGCTGCTCCGGCCGGGCCCGAGGCTGCGGCAGCGCTCCAGCAGCTCTCGCCTCTCTCGCTCTGGGCTCTGCCCTCACGCATGGCCAGGGCGCTGCTGCGCACACCTCCCCGGAATGGAGCTCAGGGTGGGGTCGGATCCCAGTCCGAGCGGGCGGCGGCCGCCGGAGGTCTCGAGATGATCGCTCCAAGGCTGCAATACCGGAGTATGTGATCATATGGAAGCCTGGTTGCTGATTTAGGGATGTATCCTGGAAGGTAATAAGTCTTATGAGGAATGACTGAGGCGACTGGGTGTGTTTAGCCTAGGGAAAAGGAAACAGCAGGGAGACCTTATCGCTCTCCATGATGATCTGAAAAGGAACTTGTAGCCAGGTGGGGGGTCAGTCTCTTAACCCAGGTAACAAGTAGAGAAGAAAAATGATGCTCCAAGTTGCACCAGGATAGGTTTGTACTGGATAAGAAGAAAAAAACTTCATCACAGAAGGGTTTGTCGAGCATTGGAAGAGGCTGCCTAGGGAAGTGGCTGAGTCACCATCCCTGGGACTATTTAAAACATTTCAAAGTGCAGAGGTGGCACTCAGGGACATTATTCAGTGGTGGACTCGGCAGGGCTGGGTTGACAATGGGACTTGACAACCTTAAAGATGTTTTCAACCTAGACAATCCTGCAATTCTATGACTGTAGAGCCTGTAAAATGAAAATATGTATTTTGATGGGCATGTGTGTTTCATGAATGCCTCCCATAACCATTAGGTATGCTGAGTCTCTGAAATGCATCAGGTGTGTTGGACATGCAAGTACTTAAAACAGCTCCACAACAGTGATGCCAAGTTGCTTTAGAGGAATTTCCTGCACTGTAGGGATTGTATGGCCATTTTCCTTGGCTTCCGTCCACTTTTGAACCAGGGTATGAACTGGAACTGGGTTTGTCTTTATTCATAATTTGTTCTAGCACCTGTTATGAGGCTATTAAAATATGTTCTTGTCACATCCCGGAATTAGAGACCTGCTCTTGGTTACTCCATATGTGAAACATGCTGAAGTCCCACCATTTTGTAAGTGTGATAGCAATAATATCCATCCATATTACTGCTGAGGAACTGAGTCCCTGGCATGGGTGGTACATTCAAAAAGTCCATAGCACATAAATCTGTGGTTCTTTGGGACAGTTGTTTCACATAGGACTAGACATGACATATAGTGCATATACTTGTGGATTGTTTTGGGTATGTTCTGATTTCCCCAAAAGTGACCTTGAAGTATTCCAAATAAAAAACAGCAGCCAATACCCACATCTAAAGCTATTTACCCTGAGCCTATGGGTTGTTTTGGTGAGTACTTCCACAGCTGCTTCAGACAGAATCCAGTCAATCACTTGGCAGGGGAAAGCCCATGAAGGAATAAGGGCAGCCTCTTTCATGCTGAGTGGATTGCCGACCTTTTGGGTTACAAAGGAGATGAAGACCGGTGACGCCGGCCAAGTCATTGCACATGGTGGGGGGGATGAAGCCGAAGACTCGAGCGGAGGAGAGAGGCTGGGTCAGGGCGACCGTACGGCTGTAGAAGCCCAGAGGTTCTTCATGTAGGTGCTCTCTGGAGGCAGCAGCTCGAGCCGTTCCTGTGATACTGCACGGAAATACGGAGCGAGATGTCAGACTGTGCTGTGGGAAAGGCGGGGCCGGAGCGGTAGGGAAGCCTGGTCAGACACTGTGAGTAGGGGCTGTGGGCAGGTGTGTCAAGCGCGGGCCCCTCACGTCGCTGGAGCCGTGCAGGGGCTGCGCTTCCAGCAGGGAAAGCCTTTGGCCCTGGGTGTGTGACTGCCAGTTTTGGGAATGGTCAGACCGGGAAGTTTCCGTAACACCCATGGCAGACTCAGAAAGTAACTTTCTGGTAAATGGGGCTAAGCTGGCACCGACACAGAGGCATACAGACATGCATGCAGACGGCCTGTGTGAAAACGTAGTACAGAAAGCAAAATACTTGTTAAGTTTGGTGTAATTCTCAACATTGTACTGCTACAGGGATGCCACTGGGTAGTTCAGCTACCATATAATTTGGGGGTGATGCCATGGTACAGTATGCCATAGGGTATTTGGCTAATGGAACACCTTTCCAGAACATTTCTTCCTATCTTTAGAAACTACTCAAAAAACAGATAGCAAACAAAACCTAATTCAAACAGGAATGCATTTCACCATGGCTAGCAGTAAAAATATTTATTGCAATGGAACGGGAATATAGTACTACTTTTTAGAGGAGGTGATTCAGCCCTTTGAAATATTTTCTTTTCCTTCATCACTAAGAATGGTACATACAATAACATTTTTATTTCCCTTTCCGGAATAAATTTTCACAGCTTTATCAAATGTTTGCTTCTGGCAGTATTCTTCTGTGCTGAGGTGACTGATGTGCAGTCACTTTCATTAGTTGATTCTCAGTGTATTAGCAATGTTCTGTTTTATTAGACCTGTTCTCTAGAAAGAAGAGCCAAAACAATAACAACAATAATTTTAAAAAATGGAAAAATGCTCTTTTGCTGAAACCACAGCTAAGTAGGTTCAGGTTGCAAACCCTAAGTTTCTATGAGTATTAGGAAATTACCATTAGTAACCATTTTGACAATGTGTCTGTAGTCAGTTTGACCATTTAATAGAAAAATGGAAAGCAAAGTGCATTTTTTAACTGGATCTATTTGTTTTCTTGCAGCCATCTTAGAAGAAAGGCAAGTTTTCATTTACAACATGGCAACACGGGGTAAACACAAGTCATCTCTGTGCTCTTCAGGAGGATTCAATCTCAACTTTTCAAGTGGACACATGCTCAGCCACAAATAGTTTTGTTTTTGCAGATTACTCCCCAGCTAAGACCGGGAGACCCTAATTCCATGTCAAATATTTCAGAATGTTATCAATAAAAAACCCTCTGATTACAATGTCAGCTCTAGTTAGTGACTTTGATAGCTGGATGGGCTAAAATTCACTTTCATGCTTTTAAAGATAAGGGGATGCTGATGGGGTCACAGGGTCACATGTGTTGGAGTCAGTGAGTTAGGGTCTCTCTGAATTCTTCAGAGAGGAATCAGAGTGTAGGCATTGAATAAGGTTTAGTAGGAGCTGCAGTGTTTTTAGGAAGTGGAAGGCCTCAAATACCACAGTAGCAGAGAGTGTTCTGCTGAAGATTGTAAACACATTGGTGTCTTCAGTAGGCCTGTAGTTGTAGACAGGACTTAGACATAATAGAGTAATGGTAAGAATATTGCTTCCATTTCTTAGATAGAACAAGATAGATTCTATGCCTAGGTCCGTACGTAACCTGGTGAGCTAAGAAACTAGAATTCTAATAGGTTAAGAAGTAGTGGTCTGAGCTTGCATCTTAGCTGTTGGAGAAATCCTATATAACAGTATGTATGGGGAGAGTTGTTGCTTTTAGCCATTTGGCTTTTAGCCACTTGCTTTAACCATTCTGGCTTCCAACCACTTGCTTATTGCTGCTGCTTTTGCCATTGTTTGCCATTGCTTTCGCTATTGATTAGACTGATGTGCTTTGTAATAAATAACTTTGTAACTATTAGCTGCTTTGCTTATTTAAGATTACCTGACAGGTAAGAGCCTAAGAGCTCAGAGTTAGGTGCCATAGAGCACCTGGGGGTCAGAAAGAACCCCGCTCCAGATTCCACATCTGGTGCCCCGTGGCTGTAGCCACAACATGGGTACAACAGGAACTGTTCATTCTTTACCAGCCAAAAAAGATGCAAAAGAAATAGCCAGTCTCTGTCACTAAAGCAACTGTCAGCTGTTTTTATCAATCTTTGTTCCTACTATTTCCTTAATTGTA
Organism: Oenanthe melanoleuca; assembly: GCF_029582105.1. Lineage (NCBI taxonomy): Eukaryota > Metazoa > Chordata > Aves > Passeriformes > Muscicapidae > Oenanthe > Oenanthe melanoleuca. Next base: position 3,717 of record NW_026612856.1, on the reverse strand, counting down.
TTGGCTCAGGGCGCTGTTGAAGACATCAAAGTGTTTGTTTTTACTTTTGTTCTATTTCTATTTTTAATTTAATTTTTATAGTTCCTTTTTGGCTTTTGGTTTGTGGTTTTGTTTTTTTTTTTTAATTTTGGTATTTCCTATTCTGTTGTTTTTTCTGTTCAATATTCTCTATGTTTATCTGTAGTTTTCTCAGTATCATCTAATATCATCTAATAGCAGCCGTTTTTTTTTCCTGTCTTCATGAAATGTTTCATTCCTGTTCCTGAATTCTTGTTTCATTACAAGACTTGTGTACCACAGGAAGATTTCCAAATACGGCTTAAGTGTGACTTAAGTGGTGCATAAGCACTGGTATTTGGATTAGTCTGCTATAGGTACACCTTTCCTTCAACATGATTCACTGTAGCTGGATAATTTGGCTCACAATCTTTGTACAGCTAAGGTATAAAATGGCAGTCTGAAATTCTCCCTTGCCAATATGGATAATTCCCCTGTTGGACCACCTGGTGTATTTTTTCTGCCAGGAAGGAAGTGCCAGTAAAGACTAGGGCTAATAACATTATGCTGCTAAGCATCTGGTTTGGTATACCTGCTTTGCAACTGCTGTATTTGTAGGAGTGGTACAACTTAGAAAAGCTGCCTGGGAGGACTGCATGTCTCAGTAGTGCTGACTGAGGCTCTGAAGGGGACAGGGTAGTTAGCATGTGTGCTGCAGACAGTGACTTCAGCAGCTTTTGCTCTAAGTGCAGAGCTGCAGCTGGGGCTGGTGCATTGGTGTGCTGCCTCTGGAGCCTTCTACACTCATTGGGTAGTTGCTGAGTCAAGTGGGGACAGTTTTACTTGCTCCTAGTCCAGACTGACACACCATATCCCATGCACACAGTAGGATTAACAGCCAGCTTTCCATTCAGAATGTACAAGGGATTTCTTCTGGCTTCCTCTAAGTGATGAACAAGAAATGTCATTTTCAATATGGTAAAAGAGTTACTGCATGAGATTGGCTCAGTTGGTCAGAGAATGGTGCTACCACCACCAAGGTTATGGGTTCAGTCCCTTCATGGGCTGTTCACTTAAGAGCTGGACTTGATGATGCATCTTTGTGGGTCCCTTCCAACTCAGAATCTTCTGTGATACTGTGATTCAGAAGAGGCTTACTAGCATATTCAGAACCACATAAATTCACTGGCTCCTACTTTCGGGCTACCAATATTCAGTTACTATGGAAATAAACTCTGTGATATTGTAGAGTGAGGTAGGTTGCAATTGGATTTGTTAGGTTTGGTTCATTTGAGTTGAGGAAAATGCAAAATAAGACCTTTGTCTTCCTTCTTTTTCTTTTAAACTACTTGGAAATTATAAACCATAAGAAAGGGAGAAATGTCTGCTGACAGTAGGACTGCAACTGCAATGCATTGAGAAATTATTTCAATTCCCAGACACTGTGGCTTAACCCCAGACACAAACTGAGGTACTGCACAGCTGTGTGATCACTACCCCCTGCATACACACCACCATCCCCTCCACCCCAGTGGGATGAGAAAGAGAATTAGAAAAATGTAACAACAAACCCCTGTCTTGTGGGTCCAGATAAGAAAAGTTTCATCATTGATACAAACAAAAAGAAAAAAATTGTAATTTTAAAAATGAAAAAATTAAACCTGTAAGAACCAAGTGATCCACAATGTTGCTGCTCACCACCCACTGACTCAAGCCCATCCTGACTGACTAACTCGACCCAGTTTCTATGGTGTGGAATATCCCTTTGGCCAGGTTGGGTAAGCTGTCCCAGCTATGCCTCCTCCTAGCTTTGTGTGCATCTCCCCCCTGACTGAGACATCACACATTGAAAACTCCCTGAGTTGTGATAAGCACTGCTCAGCAAGAGCCAAAGTGTGTTATTGTGCTGGTTTGGGCTGTGGTAGAGTTAATTTTCTTCACAGTGACTGGGGTGGGGCTGTGTTTTGGATTTGTTCTGAACACAGTGATGGTACTATAGAGGTGTCTTTGCTATTGTTAAGCAGTGCTGTTGGGTCTCGAGTGCAGTCCTGGGCCACCTGCTCTGGGGATAGCCACAAAATGTCAGGTCCTGAGAGCACAGTCCTGGACTGCCTCAGTTGGACTGTATTTGGGACACCCCTGGGCTAAATTAGGCAGAACAATGCCAAACAAACAAGTAGAAAGTTTTATTGATGGCAGCAATGATGGCAGAACTATCCTTTCTTTCCAATCTTATTCATTCTGATAAGTGCTAAATGTTCAGAACCAACTGTGTTAAGGCTGTGCATTCTTCTTCAATGGAGAGTCTATCAGTGACTCCAGTAATGGCAGTGAAATAATTTGAGATCAAATGTATTGTAGAGTTAGACCTATGGCTGGGTTTGATGCATCCATACAGTAAACTTAATACATCAATTATTCTGAGTCTACAGCACACGTTTCAGCCCTGCCCAGAGGTGTGCTTGAGTGCAGAGAATGTGTGACAAACATTCTGATGGAGAGGTATGGGAGCCTTCATCCTTTCAGCAGTGAACAGCTATACAAATTAAGAGTGTAGGCAGAAAGTTAATGATGGCATTATTCACTTTGTTGTCTGATGTTTTGTTGTGCTTACAGTTTTTGCCAGCTGTGTTTCAGATACTAATAAATTTGAGTTTGGAGTAGGCTTAGACATGGTTTTCTACAGACACTGAGGGAGAGAACAATGATGAGTATTTAGTGTGCTCAGAAGTCTCCTACCAAGGATTTGAATTGTGTTCATGTCCAGCTCTGCTCAAAATGACACCATCTTTTATGGCAGCTGACTGTGGGGAACTCTTGTGGGAATGAGCAGTACGTGTTGCAAGAAGCAGGGGAGCCTAGAGGAGAAGGTGAACTGAAGGGTCATCTGGACTGTTTCTAGACCTCCTTAAGAGATTTCACACTAAATTGCAAAAAGGATTCTTCTCCAGATAGATTCCTTCTTTGTGTTCCTAGTTATTGTAATAATAGTTGTCTTGTTATTTGTGATTCTTGCATTAGTGGAAAACAAATGGAAAACCTAAAACATTAGTGAAAAATCCTTTCATACTGTTTTCTTGTTATTAATAAGATTTAAGAGTAGGAGTTATTTTCTCTTGAAGGCAAATTTGAATTTGGTGTATGAATTTATCTTAAAAACAGCTCAGATTTATTTAATTTTTCTTTATAGCATTAGCTGGTCCCTAGGGTATTTTTATAATATTTCTAGTGAGCTATACACTAGGGCTTTTATTCTGTGACTTCCAGTTCTGGCACTGAAGCATTTCCAGATTCTCAGGACAGGGGTGGAGCTGCCACTGTCTGGGCAATGTGTTCCTCCTTCTGGTTATAGTAGTGAAATATTCATTTTGAAGTGTTTGCCATTGGTCTGGAAGTAGAGATCCCTTTTATTAGAATTTCAAGTAGTCAGCCTAAAGTATCAGGAAGAGGAACTTAAAATAAATCCTCTTGATCCACAGAGTCTTTAGGATACTGCATCTCCAGCACTTCCCCCAGAGAGAGGAAATCCCCATGATGTGGGGTGGGTGGGGTAGGGTGGGCACCCAGCTGGATCCCAGCAGGAATGAATGGTGGTGGGGCTCAGCCAGAGAATGTCTAGCACCTGCAGCCCCTGAAAGAGGAGCTGGCATGGCAGGAAGGCCCAAGAGATCTGTGTAAGCTACTGGGCCCTTTGTCTTACTCCCTCCTTATGGGCCTCAT
>NW_026612855.1:0-28613 GCF_029582105.1 Oenanthe melanoleuca | reverse complement strand
TTGGTTCCACATGTTTAATACATCAGTTCCCCTAACATTCCAGCAGACTTTATAGAGATCTATTCGGAGACTGATATATGTGCACTATTAATTGTATATATTATATATAGTATATGAAGCGAGAGAGGGAAAGAGAGAATCTGATTACTCTAGGGCATCGGCTGCTTTCAACCAATAATAATTTAACATCTCTATTAACTACCTTTTGATGTTCTCTGTAGAGGGTACATACTGTTTTATATACAGGATGCATAATAAATTCCTATGAGATTATGCTGCAATTGAGTAGAAAGTCTATAATTCATAAGTGATGGAGCTGAAAAGCAGCTAGGAAGGATTTTCCTTTCAAAATAAGGTCACATATTTACATCTCATAGAGCAATATGATGGGTGCTGAAGAGCAAGAGGCACCAAGGTGCACTTTCTGGTGTGCTGAGGCTTTCTGTGCATTCTCTGCTTCTGGAAAATGAGGTGATGCATGACAAAAGGAAGATGAAGAAGAAAAACTCACAGCTTTCTGAACCTCCAGAAAGGATTTGGTGTCACTTTCTTCAAACCAGGGATGAAACCAATCTCAACTATGGTTAGCTGGATGGGGATCTCTTCTCAAGTGGTCTAGCACTTTCAGTCAGCTTTTTAGGTGACATTGTTGAACCCCTGGAGGTGCTCACCTGTGCTGCAGGTGATGCTAGAGCGAGCCAAGGGGACTAGCACAGACTGCATCCTACCTCTTGCAAGCCGTAGTTTGGCAGTGGGCTATTCAGTTCTTTGCCCAAAAGAAAGATATTGAAAATCTAGATCTAACTCTGAACCTCTGAAACTTCTGAATATATATTTTAATTTATTGTGGCAAAGAGACTCTATATAATAAATTCAGTGTGTCTGCTTCAGAGAACAGGGAGCTATATTCCCTACAATGGTGCAAGATCATCTTGAATATTGCATGCAGTTTTGCTCACTGCAATGTAAGAAATCCATTAAACTATTAGAAAGCTTTCAAAGGAGGAAATGGAGATGATGAAGAGCCATGAGGAGCTCTGAGGGCATTTGGTCTTTTCAGCCTGGAGAAGAGGAGATTGAGGGGAGACATTGAAGTTACAACTTCCTTGTGAGAGGCAGAGGAGGGGCAGGCACTGATCTCTGCTCTGTGGTGACAGTGACAGGGCCCAAGGGAATGCCCTGAAGTTGGGTTAGGGGAGGTTTAGGTTGGATATCAGGAAAATGTTCTTCCCCAGAGGGTGTCTGGGCACTGGAATAGTCCCCAGGGCAGTGGTCACAGCACCAAGCCTGACAGAGCTCAAGCACAATGCTCTTGGGCACAGGGTGACTCTTGGGGTGTCCTGTGCTGGGCCAGAACTTGGGCTTGAGCATCCTTGTGGGTCCCTTCCAACTCAGCTCGTTCTATGATTCTGTGACATGACAGAGCAGGATTGAGATGGATTTTGTCAGCTCCAGAAGGTGATGCACTGAATCATATATGTGGGAAGCCGTCACTCACTCTTCCAGATCCAGTCCTAGGCCATCCTGAAGTCCTGCTAAAGTCATGTGTCTTCATAGTAAGTTTTGATTCAGAAAAATCAGTTTTTCACCTCAGAGGAACAGACTAAAATGAATTCCAGCTATTTTAGGTGGCTAATTTTTCACTGGAGGTGTTTGCTTGCCTTCTGTCAGTTTGAAAACAATATTGTTTAGCCATTTGCATTGCTTAAATTTGGAAATGTGGTCGCAAAGTATTTGTTTTTCCAGAGAAGCTTCATATAAAAAACAAATATTTTTATATTCTTAGCTATAAATATAAATAAAAAAAGTTATTTAACTTTACTCATTGAGAACAGAAAGTCATTGGTCAAAAGGCTCAGAGAATTGTCAACTTTAAAATACTGTTTCCTGAAAATATGTTTGTCATGAATAGAAATCCATAGAAATAGAATCAATAAAAAAGGATGCATTCCAAATACAGAAGCATCAGCCTGAAAGCCCAGATTGTGAAAAATATGTAATGGCTAAAGCATTATATGCTTATTTCTAAGCAAAAAAACCCAAACAAAGAAACAAAAGCCAAAACAAAAATCTGAAGCTGGAGCAGATGGTTTAAACAGTTTTCTTTTTGTTATGTAAGTTAATGTATTAGAATTTATCTTAGAAATAACTGCCGTTACACTGAGTCAATTTTTGAAGCATCAGGTTTTTTAAAAAAATTAGATTTTTCTTATCTGGGATAAGATTTTCTTTTCATGTATTCATAGCTGTCACTGATTAATTAAGAAATAAATTCTGTCTTGATCTCACATCTTGTGTGCCACTGCATTTGTATCTGTTGTCTGTTTACCAAAGAAGCCACATATGAGTCTGTACCTGTTTGTGCTCACAGTTAGACATACAAATACAGCATAGATACAATCATGTGTGTTTGGGAGAGGCAAAGAGGGATAGCAATATTTTAAAGACCATATTCTACTCTTTGCTGAATTTTTTTGCTGAATTTGCAGAATTTATAAGTTCTGTAGATTTTGAACTTAAACTATCTTTTCTGTCTTTACTCTAAAGCTTCCAACTTTGAGTCAGTTTTATCCCTGCTTCTCATACTTCAACTTCCCTGTTTTTAAAGGAAGGAATGTTACAGTCATTTTCAAATGAAGTTTGGTAAAGGCTAGAAGTCATAAATGCATGTGTTACTAAAATACAGCTTGGGAGTTCTAGATGTCACATGTTCCTTATATGAGTTGCTGGATAGTAAGTATGAACTCATGCTTCATATCATGGGTCTGGTTGTTATGACTGGAGAAAAAGAAGAACATGAACAATTCTCTGGAGTGGCTGCCCATGCAGGTGTGGTTCTGCTTTTTCACTGCCTGGTTTTTTTTTCCTTCTCTTCTTCTGGGACAGTTCTGGCACCTCAAAACATCATTCTGAGGAAGGAAATATGTCTCTTTTTAATGACTGTATGTTGCTGCATTCAATGACTTTTTTTTCCTTTCTTTTGGGTGCTTGCAGCTAAATCTATCTCACCTCATCTTCTCTTATGCCTGTAAAATTGTGTCATTCTTCTGCTGGTATGGATGCAGCCTAATCTTGTCCACTTTCTGCTGTAATGTTACAACTCTTCTATCCCTGGTATCCTTTCAAGTCTTAGATTACACCACCATTGCTCTTGCCCTCTGCCTTCAGGATTATTTTTGTAGTATGTGCTGCAATTGATGTCTCTCTTCTGCTGCTATTCTCTTTTCTCTTTCAGAATGGGAACTGAATCTCAGCTCAGCAAGGAAGGTTTCTCCTGTATTCCTGGGGATACTGCTTAGTCACTGACATTTTCTGTCCTAAGGTTTGTCACTGTGATTGCTTGTAGTGATGTTTCTTCACCATGAGAAAACACAGCCTAGGAAGTGACATTTGCCTTGAACATTTTATGACCCCCTCCGCCTATTGCACCATATTCAGGATAAGGAAAGCTCACAAGGCAGCTTTTCATGCTGCCTCTGTGTTGTGTTTAGATTATTACAGTGGCCAACCATTCCTCCATTTGGAGACATGCAAAGGACCATTGTTTTGAAAGAGCTCAGATCAATCAGGTATCATTTTAGTTCTATGGAACTGGGTAAAGTAGGAACCTGTTGTGTTGAACTGGAATTTGCATTGGTTTATCCAGAAGGGAGGTCCCATTTTCTCAAGCAAAATATTCTTCTACAACTTAATAGGAGGAATGAGGAATTGTTTACTAAAAGGATTCTGTAAAATGACTGGGAATTGGCTTTGAGGACTGAGGATATCCCCTCTAATCATGTGTGAAATTCAGAGAGTGGGCTCAAGGCTTATGTTTTGATTTAGATGACAGCTTTCATGTTAAGCTAGCTCAGTTCTTCTCAATCTGTGATCCATGAAGTATTAGAAATCAAGACATAATCCAGGGAATGATTGCAGGAAATCTTCATAGCTTCTAATTTACTTTGCCTATTTAGAAGGTCAAATCTCCAAGTCAGATATCTTCATTCCTTATCTACATGATGACTTGCTTGAAGGATATGGAACTTTCTACCGAGACAAGCCAGATTCAAATACCTTGCTAAATTTATGTCTGAGAGATCCCTGATAGAGCTGGGACCAAAGTGGTCAGTCTATAAAGCACACTGTGATTAGCTTGGCTGACACACGGGTGGATATGTGTAGACAGTTTCCATTTTGGCATTTACTTACTCTGAGCTAATCTCTCCAGAACATCTGAAACACTGCTCAAATACCAAGAGTGAAGTAATAGATGGTGATTGATAGTTTTCACTTTGCTTGCAGGGTACATCCAGCTCCCCTCCTTCACTGCCCATTTAGCTAAGTTGCCTTTCACATTTTAACAATTCAGCAGAGACTAAGGTTGAGCTCACACCATTACCAAGCTTGCAACAAAAAAAATATCTTTGTTCTGAATTGTCAGAGGTTCTTTTCTATCTTCTATTGTTGCCTCACAATATCAGAGATGACTTCAAATCTGTCAGCTTTGTTTTATTTTGAAAGTAAACTTAAGATGTCTAAGGAATTTAAGAAAAAGCATGTAAAAAGGTGTGAGAAAAACTATAGCAGGTTTGTACAGAGGCCATAAAGGGAGATATTTAGACACATGGACTGCCTCAGTATAGCTATTCATGATCTCTTGGAAACAGAAGGGAGAAAGGGAAATGCTTTAGTCAGATCAGGGTATTGAAGACATAACCAACATCTGAGGCTGACAGAATAGAGAGTAAGAGGAAGAACTGTAGTTGTTTATGTGTAGCAAAGAAACCTGAGGAAAAACAAAAAAAAAAAAAAAAAGGTACAAAATCCCCCAACACTGATCATAAGCAAATTTGTGATTTTTCTGATGCTGTTAGTGATTACTGCCATGCAATCTTTTGGAATGGCTGCGTCTCTTAGCAGAGAATAGAGTATTAGCACTGTTAAGGTAAGCCCTTCTGACAAGGGTTTTTGCAGAAATATCTGAGTAAACAATTAGTGCACTAGTTGGAGCTGCTTTTTAAGTCTTACTAATCATCTCAAATACAAATATCTTGACAAGCTAAGCAAATGCCCAAAAATCAATTTTTTTTCTTTATTTTATTTTATTTTATTTTATTTTATTTTATTTTATTTTATTTTATTTTATTTTATTTTATTTTATTTTCTGAGGGGGACTGGTATTACAGCTCTACGTATCTATGCCAGTACAGTGGCTGAAAAGTCCCATGCAGAAAACATCTCATTCCTTCCTAAAGACTGTTTTTTCAACCCCTTCCATGCCCAGCATGCCAGACCGGGAGTCTTTTAGTGCAGCAATGAGAAAATTATGGAATTTTTTCTCCTAATATTGCAATTGGTAAGAGCAGAATCTGTAAAGTGAACCATTTAAAAAAGTTGTCAGCAAAGCAGGAAATGCAGCAGATAAACAGTGTCTTCTGCAGAAAGCCTAGTTTAAATCTAAACACTGCAGCCACACTTTCAGTAACCTTTCTCTTAAATACTTGGCACTATACACAGATAATGGTTTTCTGGATATGAGTCTGGACCATAGGATCATAGAATCCCAGAATATTTTGGGTGGAAGGGACCTTGAAGATCATCTAGTTCCAAACCTTCTGCCATGGGCAGGGACACCTTGCACTAGACCAGGCTGATGAGAGCCTCATCCAGCCTGGCCTGGAGCACTTTCAGGGATGGGGCATCCACAGCTTCACTGGGCAACCTGTGCCTCACCACCCTCACAGTAAAGAATCTCTTTCTAATATCTAAATATCCTCTCCATAGAAGAGTTGTTTGGTTTCTTTACAGAACAATCCTTATCTCTTCCTCTTGAGAAGAAATGGGGAGAACTTCATGCAAAAAATTTCTGCTTTGTTTTAATTTTTTTTTTTTCTTTTTTTGGTCATAGACCCTGATATAAATGAGCTCAGAATTCAACAGAGGTCTCTGATTTGTGTAAATCTACAAAAGGCATCAGTGAGGCATGAATTCCAACAGAAATAACTGAAACACTGCTTGAAAATGTCTACTTTCCCTAAGTGATTGGCATTTTTTGCTACAAATCAGAAGAGGCAAGTTTACTTCACTCCCCCCTCACCCCCTCCAAGGAGCTCATTTCCATTTAAAATATTATCTGGATTAACAATTCCCCTCTGCCACAGGCACAGCCATCTCCCCCCATGCCTTTATGACAGCTTTGCTCCCAGGTTTCACCTTTAAATGCTTACTTGCAGCAAAGCTTCTGAACGACCTGTGAACTATACAGAAAGTCTCTGAAGCCCTGGGGCAAAAGGGTTAACTACAGATGACAAAGTGCAACCGCCACTGCTATAACTAACCCTTCATGCCATTTTTTCTAATAGGCTTTTGCACTTTCAAATTGCTCCAGTCTCAACCTGAAAGAAACAGCTACTGATCCTGGGGCAAGAGCAAGTCAAAAATAAATGACAACTTGATTTAGCTGGGATGACCTGTCGCAAACAGACTGGTGATTTGTTGCTTTCTGCAGTTGTTTAGTATACTGTAGCCCAGCCAGGTACAGTCATTTGTATGGGAATGGCTGGCAGCATTTGCCTCCCTTTCTGATGAGGCTCTTCAGAAAGGTTTCTGAGTTTGCAATCTGTATTTATAGCATTGTGCTGCTGCAAGTGCTGGCTTCTCCACCTGGCGAGAGCTCTGTGCCACAGGTTTTGGGACATGAAGCCCTTTGTGGTATTCCTTCATTCTGAGCATACCAGGACACCTGTGGGGGTTTTATTGTTGGTTGGACGGTTGCTGGACAGACTCAGGAGCTTTCTATTTTCTGTTCTTCAGGTTTGTAGTCCATTATAAGGGCGTGAGTGTAAGAGAGTGTGTAGAGCATGGAGAGTAAGAGAGTAAGAAGTAAGAGATAAAAGCAAGGGGATAAGAGAGAGATTTCCCTTTTACAATACAATAAGTATTCTTTTATAATGAATATTCTAATTTCCATTAACCAATCTAATACAATATACTAATTTCCTAATATTAGCATGCAACCTATAGGAACTACTAAATTACCATGTTTCATGGCTTTTTTATCTGTAACCTGTATCTTCAGACCTTCCCTGCCAGCCTTGGGACAGGATGTCTGTTGTTCTTTGGTATTTGTGGCATTTGGTATCATCTAAACAAAGGAAGAGGCCTCAAACCTTAACATGACTGTTCTCAGCATCTATATCAAAATATGCCAACATTTGTATTTCATCTGTTGTTTCAGAACTACTTGCTAGGCACTCATAAAATTTTTCTATTCCCTCCCCAACAGATACCCATTTCCATCTCCTTACTAGCACCTCTCCCTAAAAGAGTTTGTTTGTGCCCCATGCACATCCAGCTTTCTTCTGCTCCACTCATTCACCCCACACAGCCTCAAGCCACAGAAACACGGAGGAAAGAGGATTGGATTGAAACAGTATTCAGCTTGGCCAGTGCATTATCTCTGTGAGTGACCAAAGGCATTCTCTGTCCCTGCTTGTACCTTCAACATTTTGAGGGAATTTCTTATTCACACAAGGAGCCTTTAGTTGAAATCTTTTAGTGAATATTTTTTATCATTAGCCTGAGTCTTTCAATCCATGTTCTTTTTTGCTTTTGTAGCAGCTTTCAGTGAGGTGAATCACAGGCTCACCTGTTCAATCAGATGTGATTAAAAGGGCACGACCTGTAACAAGCCCATGTCTTGCCACCTGTCACTCATCATTTCACCCTAATTTTAATGTGATGTTGGCTCTCCATTTCTTAAATAGTTCTGAATGGAGGCAAAAATAAAAAGGTCCTTGTAATTTCAATAAATATCTAAGTACACAAGTCTTGCATTCAAAATATTTGTCATCCCAAAGCATAATGTCTTTCATCATCTTAAAATTTATTAGCTAGTCTTCCCATTTTCCTATCATCATTCACCATCTCAAAATTTATTATCCAGCCATTCCATTTCCCTATTTATTTGTCTCAGTGATTTCTGGTTACACTCATCTCCCCATTCATAACAGAGGTCCATACTTAAGATGCAACTTTCTGCTTTGGTAGAATAGAAGAAAATCTTTGAATTTCTGGGTGGGAAACTTTGAGTTTTTAGTTGCATCTAAAATGGACTGAATTACATTATTAAGGGACGCAAAAAACTTTCAGTTTTTTGACTAACCCTTATAAATTGCATTCATCTTTAATATGAAGGATGTTTTTGATATGAATCACTGATATTTTTCTGTGTTTGCATCTAAGTGGTAAACAAAAGTGAGAATATTATATGCTCCTTAAATGTTGAATCACTCACATTTAGAAAAGACCTGTGGTAGGCAGGTTTTTAAATTAAAGACCTTGACTGTCTAAAGGTAGCCATGATGAAACTATGTTTGCATCATTAACTAGAGGCCTCCCAGGTACAGATGCTTTACTTGGTAGTTAAGTGTAAAAGTTCCCCAAACCCAACTCTCTTTGATTATTTTCCACCAACATTCACAAATATGTGGAAGTGTAATAGGTAAACATGGCTAGAAACAAGGGCTCTCAGTCTATGTAAATGTTATATAATTTGCTTAAACTGCACTGCCTGCATCAGGAACAGTCTTTCCTTCCCATTTATGATAACTTCTGGTGCACTGCACCCTTAACCAGTGCCTATGGTTTCTATTCATTGCTATGCTACAAATAATAATTTGTAATAAAAGTAAATAGTATATTTATAGGCAGGGGACAACTATAACCAACAGCAGAATTGTGCAATGCCAAAATGGCATTAGGAACCAGTCATCTGAAAAATAAATCTGTTTGAAGAGATCATATTATGATGCTGTGACTTTACTGATTAGAAATTCTATAGGCCAGAAACATAATTTTGTTCAAGCTACCAATAATAATTAGTGATATAGAAGTGTAATTATTTGTTGCTCTTTCCTTCAGAAATTCCATTTCAATCATTCAGAAAGTCTTTGTTTATTTTTTGCTAACTTGCGTGAAAACCCCAATTTATACCATGAAATTAAAAAGTGGTTTTGGTAGGAGCTGCCTTCATGCTGCAACTCATATCAAGGAGGGGAAAAGAAAGAAAGAACATAGTGCTGCTGTTTGTTAATTAATAATAAAGCAACCAAGCATTGCAGAACACTAAACCCACTCCACTACAGCTGAGATGTAAGTCTCCTTTTTTTTTTTTCTTACTATCTATATTTCAGGCACTTCTAAAAGCCCATGACTGGTTTCAGGGTGGCATTGTGCAGATACAGAATTGATGCATGTCCTTGAAGAATGCCAGTCTGAATATAATCAAACAGAGAGAGAACTGAGCCAGTGAAGCAGCTTGGCCATTAACACACAACACAAAAGTAAGGAAATAAATCTGTCTCCTTTCTTTTAGACTAGTATGCAAGTCAGTGGATCCCATGCCTGCCACTTACATAAAAATCTGAATTATTTTTTTGCTCATATAATTCCTCTGTTTCTCAAATGTTACTGATTATCCTAGAATTAACACTTTGTAAAGAAATCCACAACTTTATTATTGATTTAGTCTTTTGTTCTAAGCCCCTTACTCAATAATATTCAATTTTTCAATATTAGAAAATATTAGAATATCTGAAGCCAACAATATAGATTGTACAGAACTACAGGCAGTATATGACCAGCTTGGTTTTAGTCATAATAATGCAAAATAAGGTGACTGCTTTTCTGATGGGGAAATCTCTCAGAATTGAGAAATGAGCTATAAAATGTCTGTGGGCTACCATAAGAAAGGATGTTAAAAGACAAACCATCTTTTTCCTCTTGTTCAATAAGATAATCTTGTACTAGCAACTCTTATCTACCTTTTAAGATTGCTAGACATTTCTATAAAGCTATCTGAGAATTAAAATAAATTAACAAAAAATACATTCTTTCTTCATGCTAAGAATTTTATTTTTTAAAATTTTCTGTGTTGAAATGATGTTCCTTTGACATTGAACCTCTGTGCTCCCTGTGATTCACATTGGTAGATGTCCTGAAAACTTCCTTGAAATGTAATTATCTAGTATACATAAATTAGGTAAGACTTCTTCTTCCATAACAAGTTGGCCTTTTCTGAGTAATATTCAAGGAAAAGCTTAAGTTTTGAATCCAATCAGTTTTCTTTGTCATTAATTACCCATAATCAGTCACTTCACAAAACTCATGAAGCTGTGGAATATATATTTTAAGCTTCTTAATTATGCTACACCCTTCTTTAATTAACCCGGAGGATTTTATTTAAGATATTAAGAGGGTTTTTTTCTTTGGTTGACTTAATTTCTCTCTTCATCTGAAAACCTCATGGCTCTTTGCCTGGTTCTTTGAGTTTTCTGATTATATTTGGAAATTCTTTTTGGTTTGATCTGACCCTTTCTAAACCTCTGAATTTTTTCAAGGTCCTGAAGAAACCTTAATTTTTCCCCTCTCAGAAAAACAATTCAGAAAAAATCACAAAATTCTTTGATGAAAAATTGAAATAATTCTTATTTCTCTATTCTTCTAGTACAAGGTTTCAGCTTTATGTGGACCTTTTTCTAAATTTCAGTTTTGCTGGAGATCAGTTCTTATTGAAACAGTAAGGATCTCTTTATTTATTTATAAGATTTTATTCTGAAAGGGGTTTACCCTTAAATATTTACTCATATCTATATTTTAACCTTCTTTAAAAAGAATATTTCTCAAAAAACCCAAAAAGTCAAACAAAAAGCCCCATATGTATGCTTTGGTTTCTTCTTTTCCTTATTTTAGATGGTCTAATAAAAAGAATAGTAGCCACTGTTTCCTGTTCTGATCAAACTGGAAGAAAATACCCACTGGCTGCAGGTGTCTCAAATTTTAGATGTGCTAAGTGAGTCTGTGGAGCATCTTTTTGCCTCCCATTGACCCCAGAGAAAATTTAACCTTATGAAGTTCCCAATTTAGAACCTCCTAATTTGACACCTCTTTTAAATATCTCTAAATAGGCATCATAATTCTTTGTCAGTTGTGTGACTGGCTTAAACTCCCCGTTTTAATAATCTGGACACAGCTCAAGACAGATTTATTTCCAGCCAGAACCACACTGACTAGATTATTTCTGAGTCTGTGTTGGAATTGGTCACATACTTGAGATACTCTTACTCATTTTAGTTTCCTTCCTTTTGATTTTAGCTACCAAGCACGCTAACTTTGCCTGTTTACTAAAGAACTGTTCACCATCTTATGTCGATTTTTCACCTACCACCTACAAACCTGGATATAATTTTTGGACATACTTCTAATATTTTATGGACTACAGAAAAAAAAATGTTTGGCAACTAACTTAACTTCATAACATATAATTGAAAGTACAGATGCTGAATATTCCAGTGCCAAATATCATTTGAATTAACCAGACAAGCAATCTGGCAGAGAATGAAGTGACACATGACCAGAGTTGTGATTTATAAACTTCATGTTCCACCACGACTTTGTAATTTTTTTGGACAATATGGGAAGAAAGTTTTGGGTGGTGGTTTTGTTTGTTTGTTTGTTTTCTGTCTGTGTATGTTTTTATGTATTTACCTACCTTTCTGTAGGTAAATGTGAACTGACTTTTGCCCAGAGGAAAATTTGAAACTCCTAGATAAACAAAACATCTATTAACTTTGCTTCAAAAAAACAATTTAAAAAAAAATAAAAATTGATGCACTGACCACAGATGTTTTAAATCTGCCTGTAAAATACTCTAACAAGAAAAGAAATATTATTGAATAGTATAAAAAAAACCAGATGAAATGATTTTGAAAAATGACAAATTTCAAAGTGAGACACAATAAATATACAGATTGTATTATAAGGTGTAATTACATTTGGTATCAGTGAAACAGGATTTGTTAGCTCAGATATCCTCTCTTACATCTGTATTCTCCTGTTATTCACTCAATGCTTTAAACAAAGCTCTTTTTATCAGAGATTATAAGCAGGAAATTGAAGAAGTCCACCTATATGGAGCATCTGCATATGTCATAATTTCTAGATATATATATCATGATTTTAGCATGCCTGCTTCTCTACTGTCTTGAACCACCTGTCACACATTTTTGCAAATCAAACTTTACGGCAGGTATTAACCACTTGCATTTGATATGTTCCCATTTTACTACTGCATTTTCAAGGCAGAACTCAGTATTGAATCATATCCAAAAATGTTGTAGATAACAGGATTCCTGGCAACTTAGAACTACAGTACAGTTGTGGATAGAATTTTGTATATGGATTGTTTTTTCTTAGAGTTCTGTTTCAGCTCATTTCATAAGAAGACTACACCTAGAAAACAGAGTAACCAAAAATTTATTTATGAAAACTTAGTGAGGTCCTCACAAGAAAATGTCTGTCTTACAAAACACCTAAGGAAATTATACATGAAATGTAAGAGATAAGGAAATAATTAAATAAGACCAACAATAAATTATGACTCATTTTGATAAAAAAAAATGTAGAGTCAAAATTATTAAAACCAGTAATGTATATTTAATTCTTTGCTTGTGCAGAGGCACCTTAACTAACACAAATAATCAGAAAAAATGAAAGTCTGGAAATATGTCAAAATGCCTTCCTTCCTTCCTTCCTTCCTTCCTTCCTTCCTTCCTTCCTTCCTTCCTTCCTTCCTTCCTGGAATCCTTCCCTCCCTCCCTCCCTCCCTCCCTCTCTTTCTTCCTTTCTATCTCTCTCTCTTCCTTTCTTTCTCTCTCTCTTCCTTTCTCTCTTTTTCTTTCTCTCTTTTTCTTCCTCTCTTTTTCTTTCCCTCTTGAAAAGTAGGAAGACAAATTGTAGTCATTGAACTCCAGGGCCATAAACTCGGTTATTTTTATCATTCTGCCTCCATTATCTTACTCTACATCTTCATGGAGATGCAAAAATTACTCTGCTATCTCTGGACATTACAAGGTCAGCCTGCCTTTCACTTCAGTGGACTCCTTAAAGTGCTACTGTCAACTCAGAAGGCTGAGTCAGATGAGCTGAGTGCAGGTGGTGGCTCTACAGGAGAGAAAAAAGTGTTTTTCCCCATTCCCCTCCCAGCCTTCACTGTGCTCCACAATGAGCCCAAGGAGCCACAGGAGCAAGACATGGATCAGTAAATTGGCAGAGCTCAGACATCAGTCAGTCAGTCAACCTTAACAGCAATTCATTCTTGGATTTGTGGATGTTGTGCAAAAGGATGCTTAGAAAAATCTAGGGTAGGGTAGTTATTAAAGCAGATTAAAGGGTATTATCGAGTGCTTCAGCAAGTTATAAGTAAAAAAAAAAAAAAAAAAAAAAAAAAAAGACAGAGGAAAAGAGAGGGAGAGTGAGCAAGAGGTAGAGTAGGCTAATTTTTCCAGTCAGTGAAGTTTCAAGGATGAGAAGCCTAGTTTTGCTTTGTTACTGGCTTCAATATTAATTATACAGCCTTTTTCCCACTTAACAAAAAGAATCAGCTCCTTAAATCCAAATTCCTTAGCTAATTTCTTTAAGGTAATAATGCATACATAAGGCACAGACTCAGTGTTTATGCCAATTGGAGGTGCACCAATGTAGCACAATTACTGCAAATTCAGCCTCCTCTGAAAAGAGAGTGACTTATGACCCACAGATAACCCAGGTATGAAACCTGTCTTCCTAAATGGAAAAGATGATTCAGCATTGGCTCCAGTCATGCAGAGTGATCCTACAGGGAAATATCTTTCTCTCTCTTCATCTGCAGACAGAATGGGATTAATTTTATGGCACTACAAAATCTGATGATGACATATGCCTTTAAAAGACAGTCTGTCTCTAAAGTGACCTATTATTTAGCCCATTCACCCTCCATACAACAGCTGACCACCCTCATATAAGATATTTTAAGCCAAAAGACATTCTTATAAAGTCAGTACTAAATATACGCCCAAAGAAAGCAAAATAAATTAGAAATTTTCAAACTCCTAAGGAATTGAAAATTTTTTATTTCTTATATTTCATATTTTATTTTATAATTTTTAAAATTTTATATTATTTTATTTTTTAAAACTTGGGTCTATATTATATTTCTTTGGGTTTTTACTACTTATATGTCGGTCAAGAATCCAAAAGGCAAAATCGAATTTCTGTTCAACTGGAACCTAGGAGTGCTTTGTTCCTCCAGAAAAGATATCTTTTTCCAAAGAGCAAAATCCAGTCTGGAAGGAAGAGCCTCTTTGATTCTTCATCCTGGTTCTGTCCTCAGAGGTTTTTCAGATTCCAAGTAGGTGATGAAACATGACCTGGCTTTTGAGCTTCTTGGATTTCTGGGCTGTGCCCTAGGATCCCACTTCATCTAAAAGTGAGGGTATTCCTGTCCCACAGACATTCTCAGCAGTGCAGCACAGCCCCATTGTTCATATGCAATGTCAAGGAGTGGCGTGCAGCAGATCAACATTTGTTGGCCGTGCTGAAGCCTGAATATCCGTGGCTATTTCTCGCCATCACATTCAGACCACATTTAAGATTCAATTAAAATCTTCTCAGCATGAGCACATCTTTCACCTATCAATGCTCCTTTATGCTGTGTTGTGCTTTTTGCTTCCTGGAGCTGTGCTACACGGAACCCAACACAGCCAGAGCTTGTAAAGACCTGTTATGTCCTTAGATTCCAGACCTGCAAGGTCACTTCATCAAACCAAAGCTCATTAAAAAGAAGGAAGAAAGGTGATTTACCATTCTGACCTCAGACATTGTAGCTGAAAAAGCCCTTTGCCATTTATATTTCGACTTTCAATGAGTATATGACTCAGTACTGGAAGGATTTGTAGCTGACACTCAATAGAAGCTGCTCTCAAATTTTGACAAATCCCATCTTGAGCTGAGAAGAGAAACAGATATTGATCCTAAGTGTACCTAATTCATCTCTGCACTTGTAATCCCAAAAGAAAATGGCTTCTATAACCAGAGGGCGTTCAATATTTTTTCCATCTTGTAAAATAAACAGCAGTTATTTTGGTGTGTCTTCATGCATCAGGAGCAACATTGGAAGTAAACAAAGCACTGATTTTTTCCTTTCCCCTTTCTTGAGCAGTTACAAGAACTGCTGAGCCTTTTGATTAGACTAATTAAATTGTATCAAATAATTTAGACTAATGAAAGTGTGGAGACCACAGCAGCACAACTGAGATCTGTGGCTCTGAAAGGAAGCTCCATGCCCTTGTCAGAGAAATGTATTATGGCAGGGACCATATAATAAATCTCGAGGAAATTCATTTCACCCTGATGATCTAGCCACAGTACCAGTGTGGTGGCACTAGCACTAGGGGAGTTCTGAGTGATGATATGTGGAGAAATAAAAGGCTATGTTCTCTTTTCAATTACATTTTGTAAAATTTGGAGAAATTAGATTGATTTTTATTGCTGGTAAAGATATAGGCTGAGGGGCAGGACCTAACCCACAATTTTCCTTATTGTTCCTTTTTTTCAGCATGTCCTATCAGAACAGCTGACTGCCAAATGTAAAAGGCTTAGAAGTTCTGTCCTGAGAGTCACTCATAACAAGAACTGGGTAGAAAACAACCAAGCATTCTAGCTGATGAATATTTTCATTTCCTAAAATACATTACCTAGAAAGACTAATGCAGGTATACAGTGTCTGAAGCCCTCCTGTGATGTGGGAGAAACAGTCTGTTGATGGAAATACTGCATTGAACCTCAGTCTCCCATCATTATTGAAATATTGAATTTTGTGTTGCAGTTGTACCATTTTCCTGACATAGCTAAGATTCACTAAGTATGCTGGGTTTCTGAGAAAAGTTTTCATTTCAATAAGTCAGTCTTTTCTGACAGCAATGTCAACAAATGTTGAAAAATTTCCTCTTAGCTCCAATGATCATAAAAGGGAGCATCAAGTGCAACTCAGCAGGGACTTGAAATTTTTAAGCAAGAGACACATCAGATCTTTAAGTTCACATATTTCAGATCTTTGAAACAAGACTAGCATGGTGCAACTTTGTGTAGATGGATAATTGTCAACAATCAATGTCACATATAAGCACAGAGATTTTTCCTTGCACCAGATCTGATTTATTTGTTCTTTTTTTTTTTCTTTAATTTTCACAGAATTGCAGAATTTAGTTTGCAAAATACGTCCAACATCATAGAGTCTACTACATTATCTGAGAGGGTGAGTGAGCAGTTCCTTCAAAGGAGTTAGTTAGAAAGTTCTTCTAGTAATTATTGTCTTAATTGTCAAATAATTCACTTAATTATTGCTTTTTTCCCCCCTATAATTTCTTTATTCAGTACTGCTATGAGTTTGATGGTGCATAAAAACCATCACATGATGATGGTTAGTACTTTTTGATTGACTGAAATCTCAGTCTTCTGGTGAAACTGTAAACCCTAAATCCAAACCAGTGCTATGAAAGTGAGACCTTCCAAAATGTGATAATGTTGAAATCAATGAACTCTTCCCTCTGTGAGACAGAGATATATCTCAGTGAGATCACAATCATGGCTCAAGCAAGGTGTTCTCAGAGGACGCCTGTTAGTAGTGAGCTGGTTAAAGTGGAGAGATAATGAGTAAAAAGCAAGATTTGAGCTCTACTGAATGATCCAGACATCCTTCTCTTGAAGTAGCAGCGGGGATCTGGCCTGTGGGTCTTGAGGGGATTGCTGGGTCATTGCTAAATTGAGTGTGGTTGTCCAACTCTGCCTCCCCCATCAAGTTTCAGCTAAGAAGAAAGAAAGGGGAGGTCCTGGGTGGCTCTGTGTAGGCAAGTGAGGACTTGTCTTCAAGCACAAGTCCATATCTTCTTTCAGAAATATCAAATGTCTTCTGAATTTTCAGGTGCAAAGGCACCAAGGGCAGATTGTCAGCTAAATTATATCAGAATAGGAAAAGTTCTTTCTGTGAATTCAGCAATGTTTCAGTTCAAAGAGGAAGGATTTAGTTTTAGAGAAATATAGAAGTATAAAATCATAGCATGGTTTACATTGGAAGAGAGCTTAAATGTCCTAAAGTTCTGCCCCCCTCTTCCACTAGAGCAGACTGGTCAAAGCCCCACACAGCCTGACCTTGAGAATTTCCAGGGATGGAGCATCCAAAGCTTCTCTGGGCAACCTGTGCCAGTTCCTCACCATGCTTATGGATTAATTTCTTCATTAATATTCAAACTAAACTTACTCCCTTTGAGTTTGAATCCATTCCCTCTTGTCCTCTCACTCCATGCTCTTGTAAAGAGTAATTTTCCATCTTCCTTGTAGAAGGAAAATATGTTCCTTGATCTCTTCAGGTACTGAAAGTCTGCAATTAGGTCACCCCAAAGCCTTCTCTTCCAGGCTGAAAAAACCCATTGCTCTCTGCCTTTCCACATGGGAGAGTTGCTTCATCCTTCTAAACATTTTGGTGGCTTCCTCTGGACTTACTCCACAAGTCAATATCCTTGTGGTCAAAAAGTACAAATAAAATGTTGCCGTTTTTTATTTGGCAATATCTTGCTGTTGTGGAAAACCTCTAAAATATGAAGGGCAGGGAAAACTTTTTTTTTTCCTAAAGAAGAAAAAACCCATAAAATATGTGTAAAATTGGATGTTGTAGGGAGAAATAAATATGTTAAAGCAGTACTGGATTTTTTTAAAAAGGAAGTTTGCAAATGATTTTTTGTTCTTCAGTTGTCATGATTTCAAATATAAAATTTTCAGATTTTTGTTCTTATATAGTTTAGGGCAAGATTGGTGATCATGATGCAGAAGTAAGCAAAAAATAGGACTTGAATTTCTGTGGTTTCTTATGAGCAGCTGATAGAGACCCCCAGTTACATCCTAGCCCAAGTAACACACAGTTCTGCTGAAGTTATCAAAGCTCTGTTGCAGAACAGCTTATAAATGACCTGGAATTAATACTGGACCATAAAGAAGGGAAACTACTCAACCAGGTTTGCAGATGTCTGTTACAGAGATAGAAGAATCCAGGTTTAGGTGAGGCTGTAAAGATGATTACTGAGAAATAGGCATCATAAGGATGGTGTGTAATGGCCAGGTCATTTAGATATTCTGGTTATCAGATGAAAAAAATGTGGAATTTGTGACATATAGAAATTACCATTGTATCAGCATTTATTAACTTTGTTTTCTATGACTAAATCCTATTTAAAAAATAAACAAAAAAATAAATGAAGACATCTGGCAAGGTTGTGAAGCATTGAACATAAACCTTAATGGCAGTGCTTTTTAACTTGCATACCACTTTTAATCTAAGGCTTTTAAAATTATTCACATTAATTAAGCCTAATGATTTTTATTGACATCCATAAGAAAAGGAAGATAATAATTCCTGATACTCTAAGAATTAGAGAAATTTAAATCAATTGCACTAAGATTCTCAGATATTTTTTAAAAAGTGGGTTTATTCAGATTTTATTCACTCAGAGGTTTGCATCAAAATTCTATTAACTGGGAGTATTTATGAATGTCCCCTTTTTACTTTGTTTTAGTGACTGATTCCAGATTTTCTGCTACTTACTTTCTGTGACTACTTTCCTTATCAGAGAATGGATGATAGAAATTAATAAAATGAGCTACCTGAAATTCTGGAGGATCCTTAATTTTGAGCACAAGCAGATTCAATTTTTTCTGTCAATAGGGTGGGGAAAAAAAATTTCCAGAACATTATAATGAAGGACCCGTCCAGATTGCCTAACCAAACTCTTTGGAGCACACCCACTAAGGCCTAAATTCATAGTACCATAACACCTGGCTGGCTATTTTCATACAAAATACTCTGTGATCTTAAAAGCAGAAGCTTAATTTCTCTGGAGATTAATTCAGCCTTTCTGTGATGTCAGTTAATGGGTGAAGGGACTCAGCTCTCTTCATTGCCTAGACAGGGAGCTGAAGGGAACTGTATTCCAACTCAAAAGCTTTCAGATGCTTCACAGATTAGCAGAATTAATCCAAGTCTTAACTCTTTATGTGTGGCCAAATCCTTCAAATAATATTTCCATCAGAATACCAGATTAAGAATATAATTGCTTAATTACAATCAATTTAAATGATGGTCAAAATAGAGTTTTCTTTTTATAAACTCGGTTTGATTGAGAAGAATTCATCTGGAAAGAGGTCAGTAGCCTTGAAAACCCAAGATGTTATCATTGTTCCTCTGTAAGGAAGTTATATTAATTTTTGTAGAAACAATTTTTTTCCCTATTTGCTAGTAGACCCCTACTCTGGGTCACCTCACTCCTCAGCCCATGTCAAATTCTTTCTTATTAAGAACATTGGTTTTTTGGTTTTTTGACTCCTTTTCCTGTATATGCAGAGACACACCATGCTTGGATATTATGTGTAAATATGTATAAAGTGCTTTATCCTACATAGAAACTGATTAATATAAATTATACTATTCATTGTTATATCTTCCAGATGAGTGGAACAGTATCAAGAGTATTCTTCCCCATAATAGGAATAATAATACGTTGTCAGTAGACAGATACCTTAATAAGATGAAAAACAAATTCAGTGAAGAAACAACAGATTTCATAGGAAGCTATGCGACAGGAAAGAGGCATTGAATTGTTTGGAACACCTGTGGTTAATTATCATAGCTGAATACATTAAATTCAGTTTCCAACCTCATATATCTTCATAGACTATTTGGCGATATTAAGTGATAAAGGCTTAATAATCAAAAGTACTGAGTTAGCAAATGTTTTCTAATTTTAATAACTTCTTGTTGTAATTACCAAGTCTTGGAGTGAAATTATTTAATTAGAAAGTAATCAAGAAGTGTCTACTGTTAATTGAAGAAATTATAAAAGATCTACATTTTTAATATATTTCTTGGGTAATAAAATTAAAGTCTATGATAATTATTTTATAAACCATGCTGATAAGAAAAGTTTGATACCAAAATGAGATATTGTGTCATTAATTCCTATAGCTACATTTGCCTTTGGCAGGTAAAACCCAAAGAAAAGATACTTTGGACATATCCATTATCTGTCATTTCACATCTTAGTGTACTTTAAGAATGTCCATTCATGCTCACTGCTCCTGTGAGAATAGCAAAAATTATCATTACACCTATTTTCCCAACTAATAAAGTGAGGTTAAATGCATTACTATAAATCATGGCTATCTATAGATAGAATGAAAATTTTCTATCTAATATCCTTTTGGTAAAAAAATTGATGTATAATTAATACGTTTTTTAAAGAAATTGAGATATTATGTTTTCATAAATATTTTAACTTTTCAGGAATTAAATAGATGTATTTAAAATCAAAACAAAAAAAAAAGGCAAAAATCAGTGGTTTAAAAATATTCAGCTAAATATGAAAGAATTAAATTAAAAAAAAAGTCTGTAGATCATTTAGTAAGATTGATTATTTTTATTCTCCACCTTTTCATTATTCTCTATCAGCCAAGTATTGAGAGTCAATGGTGTTTCCCAAAATCCTCCATGGTTATGCGTTTCCATGCTGAACCATGCTCAATAAGAGGGGTGCCAAAAATGCTGAATGTGTCATAGGCACAAAACCATTTTTTCCCTGACTACTGCTATTTATGTTAAACATTCCAAGACACTGATCATCCAATTTAAAACTTCTGTGGTGAATTGCTATTCCCTCTTGGGTGTCTGTTAAAGTTAATTTGTCAATGCACAAGAAGCATAGGATAAAGATCTTCTAACACAGGTTTGTCAGAATAGACATGGTGTATGTAGGTTTCTGAAATTGTACATGCTCCTAGATCCACAGCTTGCATGAAAATCTTGTACTCTAATAAATAAATGCTATTGAAAAATATGTTTCCCATGAAAGGAAAAAATGACCTGCTTGCAGGAAAAGTGACAGAGCTAAAACCACACACAGAAATGGTTTCCAACCTCAACAGAAATAATCTGAGAAAAGAAATATATTCTAAAAATGAGAAATTAACTCTTTTTTTTTTTTTTTTTTTCATGAGAATGTCATTATTGGTTCACGTCTTTTAGGTAATTGAAAACACATCTAGTTAATAACAAAACCAACATCACTATTTTTTTGGTTGCTGTTACATTACTATCCTTTTGGTTGCTGGTTTTAAGCCTGAAAGGCTTTTCAGACAAATGATGTCTTATGACATGCATGGTGAATGGCCACTAGCAGGATCAAAAGTGGCATCTCTATCACTGTGCAAAACTCAAATGATGTGTTTGACTAACAACACTGAACCATGTTGGAGTAGTGATTGACAAACTGTCAGATGCTTCAGACCAGATTCACAAATGCATGTACATTTTCATTCCTAATTTAGGCACTCTGCTAATGCAATTTTAGCTCACCTGCTAACAAAAAAGTCTAAGTGCTTAAACCCCTGATTCATGTGTGTGTGAGGATTCTCTTGTCAGTTCAATTGGCTTCTCTTCACCCATACCTGTTCTTAATTCTCCAAAACCCAACCAATCCAAAAATGCAGAAAATATTCTACTTCTCTACAAATTTTCAGATCAAAGTAAATGTAAATTATTTGGCTATAAATTTAATTTCTGTTCTGTGTGAGTCAGACAGATCACCTTGACACAAAGCATGTATTAGAGATTAATGAATGGTTGGTGATAATGATCTCTAGGTGTTCTCTGGGCCATCAGTTCATGCAAGCTCTTCACAAACCCCAAAACCTTTGGCCTTGAGCATTACAGCTTAAAGCAAATGCAACTTGCAAACATGGGAGGTTACCTTTCATTTACCTGCCATCTAAATTCATTCTTCAGAGACAGTCTGTCAGCAAAGGAGATATGATATACAATGTCTTCACTGCAAGAGAAAAAAAAAAAAAAAAAAAGAAAAACCTCACGCTATGTCATGTTTTATATGTAGGAGAGAAAAAATAATTATATATTACCTTTTTTGGTTACCTTGCAACAGAGATTTTTCTGGATGGCTTCTTTGACAGAATTGGAAAGTCTATTTTACAAGATAAAAAAAGACAAAAAAAAAAAATGGTGGGAATGGAGACACTGGGGAAGTTGTGCATCCTTTAGGATAACACAAAGGGAGGCATTACAAAGACTGTTCCCAACTGGGCATGGATTTATAAGTTACACAGAGCACCCTTATCTACTGAAATGCAGAACTATATGCATGAGAAATTCCCAGCTGCTGACATTTTGTTAGCTTTTAATAGTACCATTAGTCAATATATCAGTATGCAGCATATCATATTGACTAGAGCTGATGTTTATAGTGGAAAGCTATTGACTTATGGGATGAAAAAGTGGATATAATTCAGCTTCAGGCATTATTGCCCACTGGAGGTTACTTTTTCATTTACAGGGACAATAATTTGCCCTGTAAACTGAAAACTCTTGGCTCACTATATATTTTACTATGCACTTTAATAAGACTTTTTTTTTTTTTGCCCTAAATGTGCTTTATATTGAAACTGGAACTTCAGCAGTAGTATATCCTCTGTTAACATAGTCAATACTGTAAAAACCACCCCACAACTAAAAAAATATATATATATATTAAAAATACCCAAACCAATGAAACTTGAGTGACTCACTAAAATGTCTTATTTTTAGAAATTGTCAATTACACATTTAGATACGAATGCCAAGAGATACCTCTTACTTATCTAGCCTGCTGTGTGACATTGAGAGCAGTCTTGAGGTTGACAGGAGGCTTAGTTGTGCAGAGAGGTTGTGAAGTCCTCATCAAAGATTTCTGTGGAAGCCCTGAGAAACCTGGTCTGACTCTCCTTTGAACAAGAATTCAGACAGAATGGCCACTTGAGGTCCCTTCCAGCATGAATCCTCCTACCATCACTCTGAAACTTTTAAACAGGTTCTTTCTGCATTCATTGGAGAGACACAGCCTGTTACAGAAAATTAGATCACATCAGCAAAAGACAAATGACTGATACAAATGGGAAGAAATGCTCTCTGGAGACACTGTTGAGGGAGCCCAGAAGATTAGCCTGGATTAGGTGATGAACACATGGCTAAAAATGGTGATGCAGCATGGCTCGAATTTGTTCTGATGTTACAGACTAGTGGTTAGTTGAAGATGGCATAATTATTCCAAGATGTTTTCTTTGCACGGGGCTCACTCATCCTTGATAACAACTGATGGCTTAGAATGCTAACACAGTGCATAATTTTACAGAATAAAAAGTGCCATATGCATTGACTGATGAACTAATGGTCTAGATCTTACAGTTTTAGTAAAAGATCAGTTTGCTAACCACAAGACACACACACTTCAGCTGACAATACATCTTGATAAGCTAAAAAAAAATCAGAATTAGCTTGTCAATAGCAGAAATGAGTCAATAGCATAACAACTGCTATCCACATCTAATCATAGTAATGGCACAATAGACAATATTCATTATCCACCTGTCAAATCTTGGTGTGAAAAAAGGCAGTAATAGATCAAGGATAGTATAACAATAACAGTAACAATAATAGTAAAAACAAGAGCAGCAGCAAAACCAAAAAACATAATGTCCTAAAATTAGTGTCATAAATCAATGAGTGTTTTCTTGTGTCAATTCACATTAAGATACACTGTGCAAGACATAATATACCAGAGTATCCTAACACAACATGACTTCCTAGTTTTACTTCATGAATTATAATTTAAGACTTAATTTTTTTTTCAACCATTGGATAGTTACTTGTATAACATTATACACCCATGGATTTTCTCCAGGTTTTGTGGTGATATACTCACTTACATGCTAGGAGAAAAAGCAGTTCTTTCTTTTTGCTTTCTTTTTGTAGCTTTCATCCCAACAGTGCTACTGTGTAGCAGGCCTAAATCACTTCAATCACAGTTTGACAACTTAATGATGACTTTGTCTCATAGAGGGGAAAGTCTTTTTAACTAGAACAAAAGATGGAACTGTTTTGGGAGCTTAGGGGGACATCTGGTCTTGCTTCCCTTCTATGAAAACTGTTTCTTCCTCTACGTGTTTGGCCCTTGATTAGGAGTGACAGCATGACTGGTGGTGTTCTGTTAGCCACAGAGGGAGTTTGGTCAGTATGGATGCACTTCTGTAGAATTGACTATTTCATTTTCTTTTCTTTTTTCTTCTTTTTTTTTTTTTTTTTTTTTTTTTTTAACAGATATTTTTCCCCAAAATTTTTCAGTGCATTTACTGAATTTTCACTGACTGCAGCAAGAGCAAAAGTGCCATCAGTGCCATATGTGTGCATCTGAATCTGTAGCTGAAACCTACCCTTATTACTCTGTCTAGTTCCCTAAACATTTAAGTGTGTAACATCTCTGGAGATGCTGTGGGGTTGACACCATCTTTAGGTAGGTAAAATCCTGTACTTTGAAATGGCAACCAGAAGGGACACCCAAGGGCATCTCAAATGACAGTAGATAATTATGTCTAGGCAATTTTACTTTATTCTTAGCATCTAATTTATGGCAATCATTAAGACTATATCTATACTGAGAAATTAAATGGAACCAGGAACATTTCTGGTCATCAGGGTCAAGCAGCAAAATATATTTGAGTCTGTGCTGGAGAATTCACTAAGCCTCTAGAAAGGGTAAGTACACCTGGACTAGTTACTGGTAGTGGGCAGTCCTAACTCCTAAAATACTTCCTGGTTTTGGCAAGGTATTAGTTGCTATGAACTAAGACTGGACCAGAGACAGCCTAATAACTCTGTAATCTGGTCAGAAGAGAATCCTTTTGAGCATTATTTCCTTTCACAATCATAGCTAAAGTGCTTAAGGATCTATTCCTGTGTTGGAACTAACAGATAAATGACCCTCATTTGGATAATAGAAATTGCAAAAATTGTCATTACCCATCTCTCCCCTCCTTGGTCCACCCAAGTATACCCAAAATAATTCCAGACTTTTGAGGCAGCATATTTCTGGATATCTCAGGTTCTACCAGATTTAATTTTATCTTTTTCTTTGGATTCAATTGTTGTTCAGCCCTAGAGTTGAGGTATTGCAATAGGTTTCTGTGGGTTTGGTTTTATTCATTCCTTTCTCTGTCTATGTTTTTCTCTTTCTATTGAGACACAGAGAATAATAGAATTGTTACTGCCAAAACCCTCACTCCATTGGAGTGAAAACCATTCATTTGTCGTCTCAATTTTAAGATTCCTGACTCCAAATGCAAGGATATTCTCTGTGGATGTAATGGGACATTTAGCAATTCACTCATTTTCTTCACATGCTACTTATTTAGACACTCAGCAGTTGGCAGCTTTGATGTGAGTGGTAAAAATTATAAAGACATTACATATCATAAAAATATAAATGAAAGAAAACATGGGCCCTGTTTTATATCAGACTAAATTGGCTAGTGTCACACTTAGGATTTTTGTTTTATGAATTATAATTGTTAGAGGAGGTGTTCCCTTGAGTGAAACACTACCTGTCTCTTTCATATATAATACCAGCTCTTCACTTTTCCCTCCTTAAAGAAATTGCTGTGCAAAACTTAGGCACAAAGAAGCAAATTTATAAACTCAAATAGTACACATATGAACAGTAAAGTGTACCAATCTCTTTGAGATCTTTAACATAATTAAGGTGTCTGTTAAAAAAGGAAAATAAATAATGTTATATGGAGGAAATGGTAAAACTCAGCTGAGGAAGTAAGGCTATGATTGTTCAAAAATATTTATATAGAAGGGTAAGGGGGGAAAAAAGACTTTTTATTTTTTTTCATGTTGTTGTTTTCTCCTGGCCATTTGTGCAGGATTCTAAGAGAAACTAAGAACCTATCTAGCTGCTTATTCAGTCTTACATATGAGCTGGGACAGGGGAGAACACACGAAAAACAAGAGTAGGAAAGTTCATTCTTTGAGCTAAAGATACTTTAATAAGTGAAGAAAAGAGGGGAATAAAACTCAAGCAGCACCGACATATAGATGATCAATCATCTTTAATCATCTCTGAGGAAGACACTTCCCTCCATGCTTCAGATTTGAAATACGGAGCATGACATTAAATTCTTTTGGCCCATTCAAGCCAACTGTCCTGCCTGTTTACCCCTACAGCTCCTTGCCCACCTCTAGACTACCTCTTGCAGCATGGTAGAAAAAAACCAGAGAGCCTTGAATCTGTGCTCATCAAAGCACTGCTCATCAATACCCAACCATCAGTGGGTTATCAATACTGTTCTGGTCACAGGTTCATAGATGAAAATTATGGTCCATTCCATCATAAACACCATCATAAATTCTGGTGTTTAAAGGGTGACCTGTTTTCTCTACAGGGCACACAGACAGTGAGAGAAAACCTGGTAGATACACTCTAGGGAGTGAATCTCTGGACATGTCTTCCATATTTCAAATAATGTGTTGTGTCAAATAAAGAACCATAGCAGGATCAAGATCTACAATAAATTAAGAATTTTAATGGTCTTTCTCTTCCCTATGAATTTTTTCCTATTAATTTCTTCCAAATTTTTTCTCCCTCATAGCATCTTGCTGGATGCTCAACAAGATTTTGGAATTCCATCCTTGTGGGTATTCAAATATTTGCTGGACAAGATGTTGAGAAACCTGATCTAAGTAGGTTTGGCTTTGAGCAGAGAGGTGGAGCAAGGTTGTCCCAGAGGTTTTTCCCAAGAGAGCTCTGTGGTTCCGCACCAGTCTGATCTCACCAGTGCCAGCAATTCTGTACACAGCTACCATAATTTCATCCACATGAATTTGTGCTATCAATAAATACCCTGACTGCCATCTTGTCTGTGTTGGTGTTCTCAATGACATCTCAGTTCTGTGACTGATCTAGTGGCAATTACTAGTGGGGAAACAGTGAAAATTGTGTTAAAACTCCCACAGGTTCCTGACTTTTCTGGTGTAGGGACCAATAGCAGTGAGTCTGTCTTCAGATATAGATTTTGGGATGTCTTAACACCTATTAAATTTGTCTCTGAGAATTTTACTGAGACTGCCACCTAAGGAACCAGTTAGGCAAGACAGCAAACTGTATCTTAAGTCTGCACAATGCCTGTGTATGCCAAATTTACATGTGTGCCAAAGTATGCTACTGAAACCTAAAGAAGCAAATCTGAAAGAAATTTTCATCATACATTTTTTATCATATAAATCTCTAAAGTCTTTAGATTTGCTGCATTAGTAAAGTCAGGGCACCAGAAAGATGCTTTATTCACACTACTTTGATATTACAAATAAATGTGTGACTTTTTCCAGGCCTGAGTAATATCTTTCAAACACAATGACTTACAACAACATGCTTTAAAAGGCAGCTTGGTTACTTTTCTTGTGTCTTTCATTATGCTTTCAATGGTTATTTAATTTTAAATTTTAAAAGTTTACTCAGAGATTTACTGCCAAAAACCAGTAAAAGGGAGGGGCATTCAGCTCAACTGTCTTTGCCATTCTGCACACCAGTCTTCTAGACTTTGAGTTCAGTAATGACTGAGATTCACATTTTGAAAGATGACTTGTCTTGTCAGTTCCAGGCACCTGGTCTAGTGTTCCATTCCTTTTTCACCTCCAAGATAATATTGATTTCTTATTTGAAAAAAGAGCATCAAATTGTTCCACTGGAAAATTTTCCTTTCAAATATCTTGATTACTTCATTTTTTAAATAAATTTATATTATATATATTATTTTTTTTACTCCTACAGGAACTATTTGGGTATTGCATGCTTGCATTCTTTCCTGGTCTGTCACCAGCTTGAAGGTGTCCTTGTGACCACATGAATACCATGATGCACTAGTTCCTCTCACAAATAAAGACACTTTATGGTAGGTCTTGTTTACCTTTTCCAGTGAGGAATAATGGATTATAGACTTATGACAATATAATTCATTTAGATGTGTTTATTTGCTGAAATAGGTTGCATTGACCAAGGCAGTTCTAACATTGTTATTTAGTCAGTATTCAATATACACAAAAGATTAAAAAGTATCCTATGTAGATTGTTGTTTCTCATCAAAGAGCGTAGAAGTTGAAGCTTACTGATATTCATTAAAGAACTTCTCTATTTAAAACATATTTTTTTAAAAATAAAGTTCCTTTTCAAGGAGTTATATGACAAATATCAAGTTCAAAAAAGATTGCTGGCAGAACTGAAGTAAAGATGTAAATGTTACAAGTTCTTTTCACTGGAAAAGAAGCAAACCATTCATATTAAAATTGCTTATGTCAGACTTCAAGATAATCAAAAATCAAACACAAATCTGTCATAAGATTTTGAAGATTCAGATACGTACAGTTGAATGTTCTTTTTCCTGCAAGTTTTTGTTCTGATGCGGTTTATAGAACTGGTTTATAGAACACTTTTATGTTTGTTAGGTTGATTTCTACCCTATGCTATTTCATCATTTTTGAAACTGGGAAATATTCTCTCCACAGACTAAGGTTGAATAGGTAAAATGTATAGCTGAAATATATTTAAACAGTTATGATTTTATATTTGTTCTACTTCTTTAATGCTGCTTGAATATTTTAATTTCCCTTGACAACCAGAGTATACATTCATTATTGAAGCATAATAATTTTTTGCCTTAATCTTTATCTTTCATTTTGTATATATTGTTTTCTTGCTAATGAGTCTTGAACAACCTCAAGAATATTGGCCTTTCAATGTCCAAAATAATTTTGCTGTGTCTATAAATGTTTTTGACTTCTATTGCTTATTAGTTTTTCCTTACTGATTATTCTGTTACAATTTTTCATC
>NW_026612854.1:0-28997 GCF_029582105.1 Oenanthe melanoleuca | reverse complement strand
TTTAAATTGATAAACAGGTAATGGTTAAGACTGTCACCTATACAAACTCATATGTTAGACAAATACAGTCATAAAACAATATTGCAAGCTTTGTTTTAATCAAGACTAGCATTAGAACATATACACTCCCTTGTCAAGACTGCTTTTGTCTGCAGGCAATTGCATTTTTACACTTGGAAGAAAAGGAACAAAAAAGACATTGAACTGTCTAAAATTTTTTATCTATATTATTCTTTTAAATATATTGGTATGTGTAATTCATTGTGCTGCAAAACTAAAAGTTATCATATGTTAAGGCAGGACTGAACCAAAACCCAATTAATATATGCCAATAAACAGAAGTCTGGAAAAATCTTAGTTCTAGATGCTCATGCCCATTTTTACAAATTGCTTATGTAATCTAAAAGAGGATGTGGTTGTGAGTGTCCAGACTTGAGAGAGGTCACTTTATTACATTGGCAAAGGAGATAATCTATTTTGTGTCTGGCTCAAACTCTGTTGTGCACGAATCCACTTTTCAAACTAATATGTCAGCCTTTAGGGAGCAGAAAGCAATGGTGCACATCTTCTTGGTCATGTGGATGCTTGCTTGAATCCTAATCAGGATTCCTTAGGATTATACTATTTTTTCTCTTTGGCCACAACAGCAGTGAAACTGCTGATTCCTTCCAAATCTGGCAACAGAGAAGTGTGAGCCCAGAGGCAATAATTTAGGAATGCAAGGTGAATTTTTTTACTTTTTTTGTAGAGAGGAATATTGAAAGGTGGGCGGAAATGATTTTACCACAGAAGATTTGCATTCATGGTTCTGGGCTTGTCCTGAATCAACCAGCAACATCCAGAAAAAATAGGTGGGAATACTGTCAGTCATGCTGACTCACTCTGGGCTGTTGTTTTCCACGCTTCCTTCCATCACTCTGTTTTACTGTGTCTTGTATTTGGACTGCAATCTTTGGGGGAAGAGGTGGGGTTGAAGAATCTGATTCATGCATGCACATTGCTTAGGATAAGGACAGTGGGGCACAGTGTTAGGTCTATACAGTATTATCTCTGCTGACACCAAGTAACACTATATACAGGTAATTGAAACACAGAGAGGTCCAAAACCATGTGGCACTGAGTCATTTTCCTTCCTCTTGATTTGAATAAGAATGCTACAATGAAGAGAGGAAACTCTAAGCCTGCAGACTTAAAATGCACAAAAAAGAAAGTTCATTTTTATACAGAAAAAAAAACAACAAAAAAAAAAAAAACAACAAAAAAAAAAAATTTGTGAAACTCATTGTCATGTCAAGTAAACATAGCTAAAAGTAAAAAGACAATTAAGAAGGGATTTCATAAATTGGTGGATGATAGGACCATTGGTGTCTATTAAGCCCAGGCTCATTTAATTCCTCAGATTATGTCAGCAAGAAGCTGGGCAGCAATACCTGGGGAGTATCCCTTTGTGTAAACCCCATCCTTTTTCACTTCCCATGTATTATCTACTCACCACCATTGTAGAATCATAGAATTATAGAATGTGCTGAGTTGGAAGTGACCCATGGGGATCATTGAGTCTTGCTCCTGACTCTGCACAGGTCGCCCCAAGAATCACACCATGTGCCTGAGAGCATCACTGTTCAGATGCTTCTTGAACTCACACAGGCTTGCTGCTGTGGTCACCTCCCTTGGGAGTCTGTTCCAGTGCTCACCCACTATTTGGATGGAAAAACCTTTTCCTGATGCCCAAACTAAACCTCCCCTGACTCCACTTCATGTCATTTCCTTAAGTAATGTTCCTGGTCATGAGATGGAAGAGATACAGACAGAAGAGTAGTCCTAACAGACTAATGTTCAGACTTCAGCCTGAATCAATGTGTGTTCTTATAGAGCTAACTGAATGTGCTCAAGGACCAAGAAAGGGTATTGTGGTTTTAAAACTGAATTACTTACCTATTTCCTGGTGAAATAGGGCCAGCTGGAGCCAGCTGCCCAGCCTATGTCCAGAGAGCTTTTCAATATCTCCAAGGGTGGAAACTACACAAGTTCTCTGTAGAACTTGTGCCAGTGATTGGTCACTCTCCCTGTGCAAAAGCCCCCATATCCTGATGTTCAGACAGAAACTCCTGTCTTTCAGTTTGCCCACTGTCTCTGCTCCTGTCACTGGAAGCCACTGATAAGAGCCTGACTCCATCTTCTTTACACACACTCTTCAGATATCTGTACATACTGATAAGATCCCCCTGAGCCCTCTCTTCTCCAGGCTGAACAGTCCCAGCTCTCTGTGTTTCCTTATGAGAAATGCTTCAGTCCCTTAACCATCTTCATGCCACTTACTGGACTTTTTGCAATAGCTCCACATCTCTCTTTACCTGGGGATATTTTTCTGCTATTGGGCAGCCCAGAACTGGACACAGTGCTCCAGGAGTGGCCTCATCAGTGCTGAGTAGAGAAGGTTCACCCCTCTTTGGAAATACTTTGTCTAATGTAGTCCAGGACACCTGTAGCCACCTTTGAGGAGAAGTGACATTGCTGGTTCATGTGTAAAATGATGTAGATAGCATGTGGGAGAGCCCACATTGTCATAATCATTCTAGTGGGTTTTTACTCTCCATGTATGGCCAGTAATGCTTTGCAATTATAATGTAAACATGCATGTATGGTGTTGTGATGTGTTAATCAGCCAGCTCAGCTACAGGATGAGTGTCGAATGGTCAAATATTGCCCAATGCCAGCATAATTTTTGAGGTAAAGTGAGCTTCTCTATCTTTACATAGGTTTTACTCCTTGGTTTCTGTGAGGAGACTGCCAGCAAGGCTGACAATTAGTAGCAGTTGTGGTGGACTTTTGAAGTTGGCCAGTAAATTAATTGCTGGCTAACAGGTGCCACTTGGAAGTCTGGGAACTTTGTGGTCTCATAACTGTCCCTTTCGTCCCCGTTCTAGCCCTGCCATTTCACTGGGTTGTTTCATCAAGGAAAGCAATTATAAAAGCTGATAGCTGTTGTCTCTAAATTGCTGGCAGGGAGCCAGCATTATGCTGTGGAGGTGCGGTGCTCTGCATCAAGTGGTTGCACTGAGTGACGCTCTGTAACGATGTGATGTGGCTATGTGATTAAACACTGGCTTCCTGCCGAAACATTCTCCCTGGGAAACAATTGCCACTGCACTTAGCATCTCTCCCCATTTGAGTGCAATGTGCCCTGCTTTCACAAGGAGGAAAAGGCTTTTATTGCTAAGGGTGAAAACCTGGTGTCTTTGACTGGTGCCTTCTTTAGCTAAGCTCTTCCTGAGGCCAAGGACAGAAGGTTTGGTCTCTGGAAGGTTTTGTCTTTCAGCCAGATACCATTCAAAATAGTGAGGAAAACCTACAGGAGGGAAATCTCAATTTACACTGTCTACTTCTTCCACTTCCGTCCTCCATATACTTTCCACCATGCTTAATCCAGGTCCTACTCCAAACACTTTCTGAGTAAAAATAATTTTTTAAGGTCTGGTTTTATATTTGCTAGGATTTAAAGGGACCATTCAAATAACCTCTGATACCCTGGAAAAAATATGGACAAAGCTAATTTCTCTGAGATGCAGTGCTCCACTGTCCACCTCTCCAACAACCAGCCGCACTCAGACCCTCCCAGTCCTCTGCCAGGATGGCTTTTGAATTATGGGAGATCCTTGTATTTTTTGGGAAGGAAGTTTAGTTTCTAGCAGACTAAAGGACAAACCTCTTTTTCTGGGCAAATGTGGGAGTCCAGAGTATTCCTCTGGCTTCCCTGGAAGGTTTAAGACCCCCCTGGCGGGGTCCCCAAGGACCCTCGAATGAGACCCAGGTGTCTCGGGGGCTGGATTTGGCTCCTTGGAGCAATTTACCAACATTGAGAGAAGAAATGCAAGCCACAGGAGTGAATGGAGTGTAAATTAGACTGTTAGAATGTAGAATTAGCAGATTTCTAGAATGTTTGTGATAAGGGACATGTGGCCAAGATGGAGAATTGGGGGTGTGGGTACCTCTTCCTCCTTCTTCTCCGTGTCATCCATGCTGGGTGACACGCTGGCACTCTTAGATTGGATGAGAACAGATCTGGACCATGTAACAAGATTGTATTGTATTGGGGGTCATTTGTAAATACCTAGTACGTAGTTTAGAGTATAAAAGATCAGTCCTGCCTCTGCCAGGCAGATTCTGCCCTGGACGTCTGGCGAGCAGACTGCTGTTCGCTGGACAAAGCATTCCTGAGATAAGAAACAATAAACAACCAAGAAAACCTCTAAGAACAGCCTCCTGCAGTCTCTCATCGATGGGCATTGGAAAGAGCTGGGTTCCAAACCACCTGCATGTCCTCCAGAGGTGATCTCAGGTCTAAGGAGACACCTCAGGATGTGACATTTGGCGTCCTCTGGGTGGGCTGCAGCCTGCAAAGGTGGGTGCAGACCCCTGGACCCGGAAAACCCAGCTCGAGAAGACGCCGTTGAAAAGGACTGTGGAGGAGATTTTTGGCCCTCTGCCAAGAAAAGCCGCGGTCCAGACGCGAGTCGGAGAGGAGGTGTCCCGGGAAGCCTCGCTCCTGTGCACTGCTGGTCGGTTTCAGGAACCTCCGAATCGATTTTGGACAAATTGCTTTTGGGTAAGACGGTTCAGATTCAGATACATCATAGGAACACTATAGGCAGAACTCTCAGCAAGGAACAGCTCACTTTAGCATCCACTTTGAAAGTTTTAGCTTTTGTTCATCCTGTCTCTGTCACAGAGAAGGAATTCCGAGATTTGTGTGGGTGAAGCTTCGTTACCCACAGACAGAAACAAATGTGCTATTTACAGCAGGATTCTGGCAAAAAGTTAATTGTGATTGATATCAGTCTGTAACTCTGAGAGATAAGGGAGTGAAGGACTCCCGAAAGTGTAGCTTTATCCAGTCTCTCCTTGGCAGAAAGCAATTAAAGTCCCTCAGAGACTGGGGAAGGATTCTCACTTAGCCATGAGCTGGGGGAGGGAAGTTTATAGCTGCCATGCCAGCAGCAGCCGGTTCAGCAAAGGTCTTGCCAGCAGCAAGGTCAGGAAAAATTAAGTTAAAAATATTTCCAAGTGAGTTAAAGAACTCGGATTTTTTATTTCTTCACCCCTTCAGAAAACATGAC
The DNA here is from genome assembly GCF_029582105.1 of Oenanthe melanoleuca. NCBI lineage: Eukaryota > Metazoa > Chordata > Aves > Passeriformes > Muscicapidae > Oenanthe > Oenanthe melanoleuca. Next base: position 23,880 of record NW_026612854.1, on the reverse strand, counting down.
CCAGGAGGTGGGAGGGCGCTATAGACGACTCCCCGGGCCGTGGGGGACAGAGGGGAGGGGGACAGGACCGCGAAAAAAGCGGGGAAAAAGCGGGGGGGGCTGTGACTCCGGTTTCGATCCTTATAACGCAAGGCAGTGCGGCCGCGGCGACGGTGCCGGCACCCCGGGAGCGCGGGAAAAACCGCGCGGGGGATTCGCGGGAAGCGCGGAACCCAGAAATAGCGGGCTCGGTGCGTGGAGCCGCAGGCGTGTTCAGGGAGGGACAATCTGCGGCGGCGGCCGGGACGCAGAAACGCAGGACCGTGAGGGCGGCTCTCAGCCAAAAGGGGGGTGGGGATGTGAGCACGATTCATTGTCCGCGGAAAAAACCCCGTTGGTCAGTGGCGCCTCATGGGGAACCCAGGCGGAGCGACCCCCAGGGGCGGCGGGATCGCTCTCAGACGCGGCGGGCGGGGGAATTTCTCGCGGCCGGGGGGAGGCGGCTCCGGGCGGGACCGGCGGGCGGGATTCACGGGGGTGGCGCCGCCCATGCCGGGGACGGGGCGGGTCTCGGCTGCCGGCACAGGAGCGGCGGCGGGGCCAGCCACGCCCGGGGGGGCGGGTCACAGCCGGGAGGGGAATCAGAAGGACAGCCCGACCCGGGAGCAGCCAGCGACGCATGCGTGGTTCGACCTAAGCGTAGGGAACACGCAGGCGCGGCGCCTGGAGGTGCCAACATGCCCGAACACGGAAGTGACAGGAACAGAACAGGGACACTCAAATGTAGACAGGCATCACAGCATGCGGGCACGAAGGCCAAGATTTAGTTCACAGAGCAGTGATTCCAGCGTGGAAGGGCCAGAAATGAGTCACCACAGGGCGGGGCCGGCCCGTGCCGGACGGAGGCGCGGCGGACGGGCTGCGGCTGCAGCGGCCCCGGCCCCGAGCAGGAAACGCGCGGGAAACACAAAACCCAGAAATGTCAGCAATAGGGACACAGAGCCCCGATACAGGGAAAACGGTTTCAGGGAAAGACAGATTCAAAAGGGGAAAAAAATCATGCTTTGTAAAGCCAAAAGAGAAAAATGTAACAACTTTTAAGCAATTGCAGGCAGCCGCCCGGACGGAGCTGATTCAAAGAAAACCCGGGCACAGCAGCGTGAGGTCCCCAGCCGGGGCTCACAGAGAGGAGGGGGAGCGCCGCTGCCCCGCTCCCAAAAAAGGGCTCCGACAGTACCCCCGCTGCTCTCCCCTGCCCTGCACGGGTCAAGTGCTGCTGAGGGGAGGGGGAATGGGGGATGGGGAGACGCCAAGAGCTGTTTTTACCTATATTGTGGAGAACAAGCAGAACGAGGGAAATTGATAAGACACTTAATTTTATTTTCAGTTCTTGTATGTTAAACTAAGGTGTTTGTTTTTGTATTGTTAAAAAGATGCTGAAATTTTAAGAGTGGTAAAGGTATTTTAATAGTATTAGGTATTTTAATAATTGAAGGTATTATAAGGTATTTGTATTTTATTTGAATACACATCATCTATATTTAGTGATTTGTTATTTCTCAGATATGAGTGTACGTTTATTTAAATGTCAACATTGAGTTTTAATTTTCCTATAGTTAATTGTTTCAAAGAAACCAGTTTCTAAGTATTTGCAATACTGTCAATATAAATCAATAGATTTCGAATTCTTATAAGAAGCTTGCAGATTTATGTTTTGCAGAATTTTTATTAATATTTTAGTTTTCCCTTTAAATCAAATTACAATGGACTTCTAGTCTACATTTTTAAAATTATCAATGAAATGTTGTGTGAACACAAATCAAGACCACTTCTAGGATCATCATTTGAATTGCAAAATTTAATCTGAATCAAAATTCTTTTCACATATATTGGAAAAGCAGTATTTATCTATCAGTTCAATTTTTAAGATTTAAATATAATTTCTGTATTTAATTTTAAAATCACTGTAATAAGATTGTATGAATTCTGTATCACAGAATGATTTTATTTTCTGTTTCATTGTTTAATTTGAACCCTTTCAGCATTTTAAGTAAGTTTTGGAAAACCTCCAGGTGTATCCCTGGATCAAATGTGTAATTAGTTAATGTAATAAATAAGAGGCCTTTTGTTCGCCTGACAGACTTTAGACCTTGGAGGAATATCACCAAGATTTGTGAGGTCAGAATGGGGGTTGTTCTGCTTTGATCCTCTGACAGACAGACCTTGAAAAAGATGGCGCTAGAACTTGTTAATTGCTTTGCTCTGCTTGACAGGCCTTAAAGTAAAAAGCCAGAATGTGTTTTGCTTTGCTTGCATAATCACATATTGCTTTAAGTGCCAGGAAAGGAGTCAGTGGCTGAGGAAGACGACTCGCCCTCATCCCCCGACCAGCAGAAGGCAGAAAAAGACCCCCTAACAACTGGAGGAGCATGCGCTGAACTATTAGAGGAGGAGCACGTCACCCAAAAACCTAACAGCTTAAAAGGAACAGACTAAGGGGGGGTGGGCGCAGCAGGTGGTGCAGTGGAGACTCCCCTGCTGTCCAGCGCTGAATTTGCTTTTGCTTTCAGTAATCAGTAAATCTTTAAATTGTTATTCGATCTTATATGGCCCATTGCGCTCACTTATAACAAATTTGGTCCGTGACTCGGATCGAGATTTTGGAGGGGCTCTCTGCCTGCGGGGAGGCGCGCCCCACCATTTTGGTGGCCCCGAGGACACGGGTCCTATCCTAACCTCGACTGACGAACCTAAAATTAAGAAAGCAAAAGCGAAGGTAGGAGGGCCCAATTGACCCCTTAAATTTTGTGCACAAAGTCCGGACGAAGACGCAGGACGCGTAAGTATAGGGGATCCGTTCGGGCGGGGTCGGGATCCCGGAGTACAACGTGTGGTGTGTGTGTGAGAGGGGGACTGGCAGCCAGATTCCCCAAGCGAGTGCGGACCCTTAGTAGTGCGGTTCCCATCGGCCCGCGAGGGCGTGGGCCACGAAACAGGGGAAGCGAAAGTGATTGTTGGTGTGAGTGAAGGTACTCCGGAGGAAATGGGGCAGGGGAAGAGTAAACCTCCTGCAAGTGTTAAACTCCCACCCATACCTAGAGATAGTCCCTTAGGATTTTTACTAGAAAATTGGGACCATTTCCCTGGAATGGAAGGGAAGGATGAGGCAAAAATGATATATTACTGTGTAGAAGTTTGGGGTGGGAAGGAGATTTCAGGAAACGTGTTCTGGCCAATATATGGGTCAACAGAGGATTGGATAAAACAGAGATTAAATATTTGGGTAAATACAAAAAAAAAAACCTGTTTGTTTGGAGGAAAGTCAGAAACGGCAAGTTAGAATGATGGTACAAGAAGGTAGGGAACAGGGTCAGAGAGAGACACAGAGGCGGCCAGTAAGAGAGCTTAAGGAGTCTAGGAATTCAAGGGAGAGACAGGACATTAAGGTGTGTTTTTATTGTGGGAAAAAAGGACATTTCAAGAAAGAGTGTAGGGTCGGGATTCGGGATGAAAAGGAGTTCAAGACAGATTAGAGGGGTCAAGGGCTCTATCTCTTGGGGACACGGAAACATCATAAGGAGCCCTTGATGAAACTGAAGGTGGGTCCCCATGGCCAGGAAATAGTTTTTCTGGTTGACACAGGAGCTGAAATATCAACTATTCAGTTCTTGCCAAAAGGATGTAGTCTATCTAAAGAGACTGCCACGGTAGTAGGAGCAAAGGGAGAACCCTTTGAGGTGGGGGTTATTAAAAGGGTGACAGTTGAATCAGAATCAAGAATCGGGTTGGGAGACTTTTTGTTAGTATCAGAATCTGAATATAATTTATTGGGGAGGATTAAATATCTTTTAGTGGTAGTAGATCATCTTACTCATTATGTGGAAGCCTTCCCGACATCAAGGGAAACTGCACGAACAGTAGTAGAAGCCCTGCTGGAGGAGATAGTCCCCAGGTATGGTGTACCAGAAACAATTGACTCTGATAAGGGGCCGCACTTTACATCAAAGGTAACTCAGGAGCTGGCAGCAGCATTAGGAATAAAATGGGAACAACATACTCCTTGGCCCCCTCAAAGTTCAGGCCGGGTAGAAAGGATGAATGGAGAAATAAAAAAAAAAAAAAACAACTTACTAAATTGGTACTAGAAACAAAATTATCATGGGTTAAATGCATTCCCCTAGCCTTGCTGAATATTCGGACTCAGCCCCGGGCGGATTTGGGAATTTCCCCATTTGAGATGTTATATGGCATGCCCTATAGTTTAGAAAAGGCACAGACAAACCCAAATGTTAGTGAACAATACATTAACGAGTATTTAATAGCTTTGATGAAATTTAAAAAAACAGTTATGGGAAAAAGGAATGTTGGTTCAGAGACCACCATTAGATCTTGTATTACATCAGGTTCAGCCCGGGGACTGGGTACTGGTCCGAAGTTGGAAGGAAAATCCGATAACACCCAAGTGGGAAGGACCTTACCAGGTGTTGCTTACAACAGACACAGCAGTACGCACTGTGGAAAAAGGGTGGACTCACGCAAGCCGAATCAAGGGACCAGTAGATCCGTCTAAATTCACCAACGACCCCGGGTGGGAAGTGAAGGGCACACCTGGGAGCCTGAAACTGACACTTAAGAAGCGAGTAAGCTCTAATTAAAAAGACAGGCTACATTATTCCCACCCCACCACAGGTATGAGACTTTTTCCACATGAGAGATAGACTGTGGGATCCAACATACTATTCCTTCCTGGCAGAGCTCCGAGCAACAGGAGCACCAGTGGGGGGGTGGGGGGGGGGGAAGATCTGCTGAATGCAGCAGTGAAAATAAGATGTAATGCTGAAAATTGCTGGGGAAATTGTAACCCTTTTGTATGCTTTATTTGTTTAGTTTGTAAGGAGGAGTGGTGGACCCATTGCAGCAACAGTTACCCTCCAAGGGGAGTGTGTAAAAATTGTTATTCGGACCAAAGGCTACTCACCTCTCAGGTCCTGGCTACCAAAGTGGCTGCCAGAGAACTTTTAAGAGGGTCTGAAGAGTGGTGGAAAATTTTTACAAAGGGGATAAACCCCCAGTTCTATTGTTATCACTCTAATGAACCTGCCCCATTTGTGGCTAGGATAGTAGCCGCCCTGTGCAGACGGTGGGTACCTGAACTCAGTTGCTATACCCCTCAAATTAAGAACCGCAAGTGGTATAAATACATAAAACGTATCAAAAAGCATGGGTCAAACACCCCTCCTGAAGAATACTCCTGCTGCCGAGAAGATGAAACTCCCCATAGCTCGTAGCAACCGAGTTGATGGGCAAGGCAGAGGAGATGAGAGCAGTGGAGGGGGGAGCCCGAGAAAAAGGGGAAAACGAGGAACAGGTACCCAGAGCCGTCGAAAGTCCAAGGGAAAAGAAAAGTCTGAGGTAAATTGGAAGGAAAATAAAAAAAGCGGTTGTGGAAAATGGGGAAGCTACCACCTCCAATTAGGAATCTTATATATAATGCTTTTGAGATCTGCGCTTGCAAGCCATGAACCCTTTAAATGGCCACTAATACAATGGGAAGGTCAGAAGGAAATTCAAACACAAATTACTTCGAAAGGTCCTAGCTTTAACATAACCCTGGATGACCTACTTGATAGGACGGGTTCTAGCCCCTATAGTGTATTCTACATGTGTCCAGCATCTAACCCAGGGAGGTCATACTGTAACTACCCCGGAGAATTTTACTGTGGATATTGGGGCTGTGAAACAATTTCCCTGGGATGGTCGGTTCAAATCCAAGATAAATACTTAAGGGTTGAAAGAGGTCCACATGGATGTAAAAAGCCCTAGACAGATCCGTCAGGGGTGGTGACTTATATCGGTACTTGCAAATGGGTCTATCTTAACGTCACGCAACCCCAAGACCCAGGATGGGTAGTAGGAAAATTCTGGGGAGTTAGAATATGGGAACCCGGGAAAGACCGGGGGGGGCATATTGTTATAAAGAAGGAAATTGTACCCCACGATCCTCAACCTGTTGGACCGAATCCTGCAATAACAGACTCAGAAGCCACAATAATGAATCAAGGTGACTTAGACAACATGACCCCAGAAAATTTCACGGAGGCTAATAATAAATCACAGTTAATGGAGACCACGGCCGTGACACAACCAAGTAGAGGGACCCTATGGAAAATCCTACAAGCCACCTTTAGGGTGTTAAATGGCACATACCCCAATTTAACTAAAGAGTGCTGGTTGTGCTACAGTATTAATCCACCCTTTTATGAAGCCTTAGGTTCTGTAGCAAAGTCTAGAAGAATAAACGGGACCAATCCTTCCTTGTGCCTTTGGAAAAGGGGGAAAGAAAGCACCCCTGGGGTATCGGTGGCTCAGGTAACTGGGAAGGGGAGGTGTATAGGCAACATACCTCGGGATAAAGACCACCTCTGCGGGGTAAAAATGGCTGTAACCGACTCCCGCAAACCGGCCCAATGGTTGATCCCTGCTGCAAACACCAAGTGGGTTTGTAACACATTAGGGGTAAACCCGTGTATATCAATATCTAATTTCAATGAAACATCCGAGTACTGCATTCAGGTCATGGTAGTCCCCCGGATTGTGTACCACCCAAAAGACTATGTGTATGCTCATCAATTCACTCCAAAACACCACTTAGAGAAACGAGAACCGTTTACAGCCCTCACAGTTGCTGTATTACTAAGTATAGGAAGTGCTGGGGTGGGGGCAGGAGTGGCTTCCTTAGTGAACCAACAGCAAGGATTTAAGGATCTTAGAATTTCAGTAGATGAAGATTTAAGTAAAATAGAGAAGGCAATAGACGGTCTCGTAAAATCAGTAAGATCTCTTTCAGAAGTTGTATTGCAGAATAGACGGGGATTAGACCTGTTGTTTTTACAGCAAGGGGGACTGTGTGTGGCTTTGCGAGAGGAGTGTTGCACCTATGCAGACCACACTGGGATAGTAACTGACACCATGGCTGAGCTCCGAAAACAACTGGAGCAGCGCAAGAGAGAAAGGGAGGCCCAGCAAAATTGGTATGAGTCTTGGTTTAAATATTCACCCTGGCTAACGACCCTCTTGTCAAGCATAGCTGCACCAGTGATTTTAATAATTTTAGGGCTTGCTTTCGGCCCCTGTATTTTCAACAAAATAATTAGCATTGTAAAAAGCAGGTTAGAAGCCGCTCACCTCATGTTAATACGAGCAAAATATGAAGCCTTAAATGGGGAAGAGGAAAAAGATTACCTGGAGTTAAGTAAGAGGGAATTACAAAGATTTAGCGAACAAAAGTAATAATATAGAAAAAGGGGGGACTTGTAATAAATAAGAGGCCTTTTGTTCGCCTGACAGACTTTAGACCTTGGAGGAATATCACCAAGATTTGTGAGGTCAGAATGGGGGTTGTTCTGCTTTGATCCTCTGACAGACAGACCTTGAAAAAGATGGCGCTAGAACTTGTTAATTGCTTTGCTCTGCTTGACAGGCCTTAAAGTAAAAAGCCAGAATGTGTTTTGCTTTGCTTGCATAATCACATATTGCTTTAAGTGCCAGGAAAGGAGTCAGTGGCTGAGGAAGACGACTCGCCCTCATCCCCCGACCAGCAGAAGGCAGAAAAAGACCCCCTAACAACTGGAGGAGCATGCGCTGAACTATTAGAGGAGGAGCACGTCACCCAAAAACCTAACAGCTTAAAAGGAACAGACTAAGGGGGGGTGGGCGCAGCAGGTGGTGCAGTGGAGACTCCCCTGCTGTCCAGCGCTGAATTTGCTTTTGCTTTCAGTAATCAGTAAATCTTTAAATTGTTATTCGATCTTATATGGCCCATTGCGCTCACTTATAACAAATTTGGTCCGTGACTCGGATCGAGATTTTGGAGGGGCTCTCTGCCTGCGGGGAGGCGCGCCCCACCATTTTGGTGGCCCCGAGGACACGGGTCCTATCCTAACCTCGACTGACGAACCTAAAATTAAGAAAGCAAAAGCGAAGGTAGGAGGGCCCAATTGACCCCTTAAATTTTGTGCACAAAGTCCGGACGAAGACGCAGGACGCGTAAGTATAGGGGATCCGTTCGGGCGGGGTCGGGATCCCGGAGTACAACGTGTGGTGTGTGTGTGAGAGGGGGACTGGCAGCCAGATTCCCCAAGCGAGTGCGGACCCTTAGTAGTGCGGTTCCCATCGGCCCGCGAGGGCGTGGGCCACGAAACAGGGGAAGCGAAAGTGATTGTTGGTGTGAGTGAAGGTACTCCGGAGGAAATGGGGCAGGGGAAGAGTAAACCTCCTGCAAGTGTTAAACTCCCACCCATACCTAGAGATAGTCCCTTAGGATTTTTACTAGAAAATTGGGACCATTTCCCTGGAATGGAAGGGAAGGATGAGGCAAAAATGATATATTACTGTGTAGAAGTTTGGGGTGGGAAGGAGATTTCAGGAAACGTGTTCTGGCCAATATATGGGTCAACAGAGGATTGGATAAAACAGAGATTAAATATTTGGGTAAATACAAAAAAAAAAACCTGTTTGTTTGGAGGAAAGTCAGAAACGGCAAGTTAGAATGATGGTACAAGAAGGTAGGGAACAGGGTCAGAGAGAGACACAGAGGCGGCCAGTAAGAGAGCTTAAGGAGTCTAGGAATTCAAGGGAGAGACAGGACATTAAGGTGTGTTTTTATTGTGGGAAAAAAGGACATTTCAAGAAAGAGTGTAGGGTCGGGATTCGGGATGAAAAGGAGTTCAAGACAGATTAGAGGGGTCAAGGGCTCTATCTCTTGGGGACACGGAAACATCATAAGGAGCCCTTGATGAAACTGAAGGTGGGTCCCCATGGCCAGGAAATAGTTTTTCTGGTTGACACAGGAGCTGAAATATCAACTATTCAGTTCTTGCCAAAAGGATGTAGTCTATCTAAAGAGACTGCCACGGTAGTAGGAGCAAAGGGAGAACCCTTTGAGGTGGGGGTTATTAAAAGGGTGACAGTTGAATCAGAATCAAGAATCGGGTTGGGAGACTTTTTGTTAGTATCAGAATCTGAATATAATTTATTGGGGAGGATTAAATATCTTTTAGTGGTAGTAGATCATCTTACTCATTATGTGGAAGCCTTCCCGACATCAAGGGAAACTGCACGAACAGTAGTAGAAGCCCTGCTGGAGGAGATAGTCCCCAGGTATGGTGTACCAGAAACAATTGACTCTGATAAGGGGCCGCACTTTACATCAAAGGTAACTCAGGAGCTGGCAGCAGCATTAGGAATAAAATGGGAACAACATACTCCTTGGCCCCCTCAAAGTTCAGGCCGGGTAGAAAGGATGAATGGAGAAATAAAAAAAAAAAAAAACAACTTACTAAATTGGTACTAGAAACAAAATTATCATGGGTTAAATGCATTCCCCTAGCCTTGCTGAATATTCGGACTCAGCCCCGGGCGGATTTGGGAATTTCCCCATTTGAGATGTTATATGGCATGCCCTATAGTTTAGAAAAGGCACAGACAAACCCAAATGTTAGTGAACAATACATTAACGAGTATTTAATAGCTTTGATGAAATTTAAAAAAACAGTTATGGGAAAAAGGAATGTTGGTTCAGAGACCACCATTAGATCTTGTATTACATCAGGTTCAGCCCGGGGACTGGGTACTGGTCCGAAGTTGGAAGGAAAATCCGATAACACCCAAGTGGGAAGGACCTTACCAGGTGTTGCTTACAACAGACACAGCAGTACGCACTGTGGAAAAAGGGTGGACTCACGCAAGCCGAATCAAGGGACCAGTAGATCCGTCTAAATTCACCAACGACCCCGGGTGGGAAGTGAAGGGCACACCTGGGAGCCTGAAACTGACACTTAAGAAGCGAGTAAGCTCTAATTAAAAAGACAGGCTACATTATTCCCACCCCACCACAGGTATGAGACTTTTTCCACATGAGAGATAGACTGTGGGATCCAACATACTATTCCTTCCTGGCAGAGCTCCGAGCAACAGGAGCACCAGTGGGGGGGTGGGGGGGGGGAAGATCTGCTGAATGCAGCAGTGAAAATAAGATGTAATGCTGAAAATTGCTGGGGAAATTGTAACCCTTTTGTATGCTTTATTTGTTTAGTTTGTAAGGAGGAGTGGTGGACCCATTGCAGCAACAGTTACCCTCCAAGGGGAGTGTGTAAAAATTGTTATTCGGACCAAAGGCTACTCACCTCTCAGGTCCTGGCTACCAAAGTGGCTGCCAGAGAACTTTTAAGAGGGTCTGAAGAGTGGTGGAAAATTTTTACAAAGGGGATAAACCCCCAGTTCTATTGTTATCACTCTAATGAACCTGCCCCATTTGTGGCTAGGATAGTAGCCGCCCTGTGCAGACGGTGGGTACCTGAACTCAGTTGCTATACCCCTCAAATTAAGAACCGCAAGTGGTATAAATACATAAAACGTATCAAAAAGCATGGGTCAAACACCCCTCCTGAAGAATACTCCTGCTGCCGAGAAGATGAAACTCCCCATAGCTCGTAGCAACCGAGTTGATGGGCAAGGCAGAGGAGATGAGAGCAGTGGAGGGGGGAGCCCGAGAAAAAGGGGAAAACGAGGAACAGGTACCCAGAGCCGTCGAAAGTCCAAGGGAAAAGAAAAGTCTGAGGTAAATTGGAAGGAAAATAAAAAAAGCGGTTGTGGAAAATGGGGAAGCTACCACCTCCAATTAGGAATCTTATATATAATGCTTTTGAGATCTGCGCTTGCAAGCCATGAACCCTTTAAATGGCCACTAATACAATGGGAAGGTCAGAAGGAAATTCAAACACAAATTACTTCGAAAGGTCCTAGCTTTAACATAACCCTGGATGACCTACTTGATAGGACGGGTTCTAGCCCCTATAGTGTATTCTACATGTGTCCAGCATCTAACCCAGGGAGGTCATACTGTAACTACCCCGGAGAATTTTACTGTGGATATTGGGGCTGTGAAACAATTTCCCTGGGATGGTCGGTTCAAATCCAAGATAAATACTTAAGGGTTGAAAGAGGTCCACATGGATGTAAAAAGCCCTAGACAGATCCGTCAGGGGTGGTGACTTATATCGGTACTTGCAAATGGGTCTATCTTAACGTCACGCAACCCCAAGACCCAGGATGGGTAGTAGGAAAATTCTGGGGAGTTAGAATATGGGAACCCGGGAAAGACCGGGGGGGGGCATATTGTTATAAAGAAGGAAATTGTACCCCACGATCCTCAACCTGTTGGACCGAATCCTGCAATAACAGACTCAGAAGCCACAATAATGAATCAAGGTGACTTAGACAGCATGACCCCAGAAAATTTCACGGAGGCTAATAATAAATCACAGTTAATGGAGACCACGGCCGTGACACAACCAAGTAGAGGGACCCTATGGAAAATCCTACAAGCCACCTTTAGGGTGTTAAATGGCACATACCCCAATTTAACTAAAGAGTGCTGGTTGTGCTACAGTATTAATCCACCCTTTTATGAAGCCTTAGGTTCTGTAGCAAAGTCTAGAAGAATAAACGGGACCAATCCTTCCTTGTGCCTTTGGAAAAGGGGGAAAGAAAGCACCCCTGGGGTATCGGTGGCTCAGGTAACTGGGAAGGGGAGGTGTATAGGCAACATACCTCGGGATAAAGACCACCTCTGCGGGGTAAAAATGGCTGTAACCGACTCCCGCAAACCGGCCCAATGGTTGATCCCTGCTGCAAACACCAAGTGGGTTTGTAACACATTAGGGGTAAACCCGTGTATATCAATATCTAATTTCAATGAAACATCCGAGTACTGCATTCAGGTCATGGTAGTCCCCCGGATTGTGTACCACCCAAAAGACTATGTGTATGCTCATCAATTCACTCCAAAACACCACTTAGAGAAACGAGAACCGTTTACAGCCCTCACAGTTGCTGTATTACTAAGTATAGGAAGTGCTGGGGTGGGGACAGGAGTGGCTTCCTTAGTGAACCAACAGCAAGGATTTAAGGATCTTAGAATTTCAGTAGATGAAGATTTAAGTAAAATAGAGAAGGCAATAGACGGTCTCGTAAAATCAGTAAGATCTCTTTCAGAAGTTGTATTGCAGAATAGACGGGGATTAGACCTGTTGTTTTTACAGCAAGGGGGACTGTGTGTGGCTTTGCGAGAGGAGTGTTGCACCTATGCAGACCACACTGGGATAGTAACTGACACCATGGCTGAGCTCCGAAAACAACTGGAGCAGCGCAAGAGAGAAAGGGAGGCCCAGCAAAATTGGTATGAGTCTTGGTTTAAATATTCACCCTGGCTAACGACCCTCTTGTCAAGCATAGCTGCACCAGTGATTTTAATAATTTTAGGGCTTGCTTTCGGCCCCTGTATTTTCAACAAAATAATTAGCATTGTAAAAAGCAGGTTAGAAGCCGCTCACCTCATGTTAATACGAGCAAAATATGAAGCCTTAAATGGGGAAGAGGAAAAAGATTACCTGGAGTTAAGTAAGAGGGAATTACAAAGATTTAGCGAACAAAAGTAATAATATAGAAAAAGGGGGGACTTGTAATAAATAAGAGGCCTTTTGTTCGCCTGACAGACTTTAGACCTTGGAGGAATATCACCAAGATTTGTGAGGTCAGAATGGGGGTTGTTCTGCTTTGATCCTCTGACAGACAGACCTTGAAAAAGATGGCGCTAGAACTTGTTAATTGCTTTGCTCTGCTTGACAGGCCTTAAAGTAAAAAGCCAGAATGTGTTTTGCTTTGCTTGCATAATCACATATTGCTTTAAGTGCCAGGAAAGGAGTCAGTGGCTGAGGAAGACGACTCGCCCTCATCCCCCGACCAGCAGAAGGCAGAAAAAGACCCCCTAACAACTGGAGGAGCATGCGCTGAACTATTAGAGGAGGAGCACGTCACCCAAAAACCTAACAGCTTAAAAGGAACAGACTAAGGGGGGGTGGGCGCAGCAGGTGGTGCAGTGGAGACTCCCCTGCTGTCCAGCGCTGAATTTGCTTTTGCTTTCAGTAATCAGTAAATCTTTAAATTGTTATTCGATCTTATATGGCCCATTGCGCTCACTTATAACAAATTTGGTCCGTGACTCGGATCGAGATTTTGGAGGGGCTCTCTGCCTGCGGGGAGGCGCGCCCCACCATTTTGGTGGCCCCGAGGACACGGGTCCTATCCTAACCTCGACTGACGAACCTAAAATTAAGAAAGCAAAAGCGAAGGTAGGAGGGCCCAATTGACCCCTTAAATTTTGTGCACAAAGTCCGGACGAAGACGCAGGACGCGTAAGTATAGGGGATCCGTTCGGGCGGGGTCGGGATCCCGGAGTACAACGTGTGGTGTGTGTGTGAGAGGGGGACTGGCAGCCAGATTCCCCAAGCGAGTGCGGACCCTTAGTAGTGCGGTTCCCATCGGCCCGCGAGGGCGTGGGCCACGAAACAGGGGAAGCGAAAGTGATTGTTGGTGTGAGTGAAGGTACTCCGGAGGAAATGGGGCAGGGGAAGAGTAAACCTCCTGCAAGTGTTAAACTCCCACCCATACCTAGAGATAGTCCCTTAGGATTTTTACTAGAAAATTGGGACCATTTCCCTGGAATGGAAGGGAAGGATGAGGCAAAAATGATATATTACTGTGTAGAAGTTTGGGGTGGGAAGGAGATTTCAGGAAACGTGTTCTGGCCAATATATGGGTCAACAGAGGATTGGATAAAACAGAGATTAAATATTTGGGTAAATACAAAAAAAAAAACCTGTTTGTTTGGAGGAAAGTCAGAAACGGCAAGTTAGAATGATGGTACAAGAAGGTAGGGAACAGGGTCAGAGAGAGACACAGAGGCGGCCAGTAAGAGAGCTTAAGGAGTCTAGGAATTCAAGGGAGAGACAGGACATTAAGGTGTGTTTTTATTGTGGGAAAAAAGGACATTTCAAGAAAGAGTGTAGGGTCGGGATTCGGGATGAAAAGGAGTTCAAGACAGATTAGAGGGGTCAAGGGCTCTATCTCTTGGGGACACGGAAACATCATAAGGAGCCCTTGATGAAACTGAAGGTGGGTCCCCATGGCCAGGAAATAGTTTTTCTGGTTGACACAGGAGCTGAAATATCAACTATTCAGTTCTTGCCAAAAGGATGTAGTCTATCTAAAGAGACTGCCACGGTAGTAGGAGCAAAGGGAGAACCCTTTGAGGTGGGGGTTATTAAAAGGGTGACAGTTGAATCAGAATCAAGAATCGGGTTGGGAGACTTTTTGTTAGTATCAGAATCTGAATATAATTTATTGGGGAGGATTAAATATCTTTTAGTGGTAGTAGATCATCTTACTCATTATGTGGAAGCCTTCCCGACATCAAGGGAAACTGCACGAACAGTAGTAGAAGCCCTGCTGGAGGAGATAGTCCCCAGGTATGGTGTACCAGAAACAATTGACTCTGATAAGGGGCCGCACTTTACATCAAAGGTAACTCAGGAGCTGGCAGCAGCATTAGGAATAAAATGGGAACAACATACTCCTTGGCCCCCTCAAAGTTCAGGCCGGGTAGAAAGGATGAATGGAGAAATAAAAAAAAAAAAAAACAACTTACTAAATTGGTACTAGAAACAAAATTATCATGGGTTAAATGCATTCCCCTAGCCTTGCTGAATATTCGGACTCAGCCCCGGGCGGATTTGGGAATTTCCCCATTTGAGATGTTATATGGCATGCCCTATAGTTTAGAAAAGGCACAGACAAACCCAAATGTTAGTGAACAATACATTAACGAGTATTTAATAGCTTTGATGAAATTTAAAAAAACAGTTATGGGAAAAAGGAATGTTGGTTCAGAGACCACCATTAGATCTTGTATTACATCAGGTTCAGCCCGGGGACTGGGTACTGGTCCGAAGTTGGAAGGAAAATCCGATAACACCCAAGTGGGAAGGACCTTACCAGGTGTTGCTTACAACAGACACAGCAGTACGCACTGTGGAAAAAGGGTGGACTCACGCAAGCCGAATCAAGGGACCAGTAGATCCGTCTAAATTCACCAACGACCCCGGGTGGGAAGTGAAGGGCACACCTGGGAGCCTGAAACTGACACTTAAGAAGCGAGTAAGCTCTAATTAAAAAGACAGGCTACATTATTCCCACCCCACCACAGGTATGAGACTTTTTCCACATGAGAGATAGACTGTGGGATCCAACATACTATTCCTTCCTGGCAGAGCTCCGAGCAACAGGAGCACCAGTGGGGGGGGGGGGGGGGGGGGGAAGATCTGCTGAATGCAGCAGTGAAAATAAGATGTAATGCTGAAAATTGCTGGGGAAATTGTAACCCTTTTGTATGCTTTATTTGTTTAGTTTGTAAGGAGGAGTGGTGGACCCATTGCAGCAACAGTTACCCTCCAAGGGGAGTGTGTAAAAATTGTTATTCGGACCAAAGGCTACTCACCTCTCAGGTCCTGGCTACCAAAGTGGCTGCCAGAGAACTTTTAAGAGGGTCTGAAGAGTGGTGGAAAATTTTTACAAAGGGGATAAACCCCCAGTTCTATTGTTATCACTCTAATGAACCTGCCCCATTTGTGGCTAGGATAGTAGCCGCCCTGTGCAGACGGTGGGTACCTGAACTCAGTTGCTATACCCCTCAAATTAAGAACCGCAAGTGGTATAAATACATAAAACGTATCAAAAAGCATGGGTCAAACACCCCTCCTGAAGAATACTCCTGCTGCCGAGAAGATGAAACTCCCCATAGCTCGTAGCAACCGAGTTGATGGGCAAGGCAGAGGAGATGAGAGCAGTGGAGGGGGGAGCCCGAGAAAAAGGGGAAAACGAGGAACAGGTACCCAGAGCCGTCGAAAGTCCAAGGGAAAAGAAAAGTCTGAGGTAAATTGGAAGGAAAATAAAAAAAGCGGTTGTGGAAAATGGGGAAGCTACCACCTCCAATTAGGAATCTTATATATAATGCTTTTGAGATCTGTGCTTGCAAGCCATGAACCCTTTAAATGGCCACTAATACAATGGGAAGGTCAGAAGGAAATTCAAACACAAATTACTTCGAAAGGTCCTAGCTTTAACATAACCCTGGATGACCTACTTGATAGGACGGGTTCTAGCCCCTATAGTGTATTCTACATGTGTCCAGCATCTAACCCAGGGAGGTCATACTGTAACTACCCCGGAGAATTTTACTGTGGATATTGGGGCTGTGAAACAATTTCCCTGGGATGGTCGGTTCAAATCCAAGATAAATACTTAAGGGTTGAAAGAGGTCCACATGGATGTAAAAAGCCCTAGACAGATCCGTCAGGGGTGGTGACTTATATCGGTACTTGCAAATGGGTCTATCTTAACGTCACGCAACCCCAAGACCCAGGATGGGTAGTAGGAAAATTCTGGGGAGTTAGAATATGGGAACCCGGGAAAGACCGGGGGGGGGCATATTGTTATAAAGAAGGAAATTGTACCCCACGATCCTCAACCTGTTGGACCGAATCCTGCAATAACAGACTCAGAAGCCACAATAATGAATCAAGGTGACTTAGACAACATGACCCCAGAAAATTTCACGGAGGCTAATAATAAATCACAGTTAATGGAGACCACGGCCGTGACACAACCAAGTAGAGGGACCCTATGGAAAATCCTACAAGCCACCTTTAGGGTGTTAAATGGCACATACCCCAATTTAACTAAAGAGTGCTGGTTGTGCTACAGTATTAATCCACCCTTTTATGAAGCCTTAGGTTCTGTAGCAAAGTCTAGAAGAATAAACGGGACCAATCCTTCCTTGTGCCTTTGGAAAAGGGGGAAAGAAAGCACCCCTGGGGTATCGGTGGCTCAGGTAACTGGGAAGGGGAGGTGTATAGGCAACATACCTCGGGATAAAGACCACCTCTGCGGGGTAAAAATGGCTGTAACCGACTCCCGCAAACCGGCCCAATGGTTGATCCCTGCTGCAAACACCAAGTGGGTTTGTAACACATTAGGGGTAAACCCGTGTATATCAATATCTAATTTCAATGAAACATCCGAGTACTGCATTCAGGTCATGGTAGTCCCCCGGATTGTGTACCACCCAAAAGACTATGTGTATGCTCATCAATTCACTCCAAAACACCACTTAGAGAAACGAGAACCGTTTACAGCCCTCACAGTTGCTGTATTACTAAGTATAGGAAGTGCTGGGGTGGGGGCAGGAGTGGCTTCCTTAGTGAACCAACAGCAAGGATTTAAGGATCTTAGAATTTCAGTAGATGAAGATTTAAGTAAAATAGAGAAGGCAATAGACGGTCTCGTAAAATCAGTAAGATCTCTTTCAGAAGTTGTATTGCAGAATAGACGGGGATTAGACCTGTTGTTTTTACAGCAAGGGGGACTGTGTGTGGCTTTGCGAGAGGAGTGTTGCACCTATGCAGACCACACTGGGATAGTAACTGACACCATGGCTGAGCTCCGAAAACAACTGGAGCAGCGTAAGAGAGAAAGGGAGGCCCAGCAAAATTGGTATGAGTCTTGGTTTAAATATTCACCCTGGCTAACGACCCTCTTGTCAAGCATAGCTGCACCAGTGATTTTAATAATTTTAGGGCTTGCTTTCGGCCCCTGTATTTTCAACAAAATAATTAGCATTGTAAAAAGCAGGTTAGAAGCCGCTCACCTCATGTTAATACGAGCAAAATATGAAGCCTTAAATGGGGAAGAGGAAAAAGATTACCTGGAGTTAAGTAAGAGGGAATTACAAAGATTTAGCGAACAAAAGTAATAATATAGAAAAAGGGGGGACTTGTAATAAATAAGAGGCCTTTTGTTCGCCTGACAGACTTTAGACCTTGGAGGAATATCACCAAGATTTGTGAGGTCAGAATGGGGGTTGTTCTGCTTTGATCCTCTGACAGACAGACCTTGAAAAAGATGGCGCTAGAACTTGTTAATTGCTTTGCTCTGCTTGACAGGCCTTAAAGTAAAAAGCCAGAATGTGTTTTGCTTTGCTTGCATAATCACATATTGCTTTAAGTGCCAGGAAAGGAGTCAGTGGCTGAGGAAGACGACTCGCCCTCATCCCCCGACCAGCAGAAGGCAGAAAAAGACCCCCTAACAACTGGAGGAGCATGCGCTGAACTATTAGAGGAGGAGCACGTCACCCAAAAACCTAACAGCTTAAAAGGAACAGACTAAGGGGGGGTGGGCGCAGCAGGTGGTGCAGTGGAGACTCCCCTGCTGTCCAGCGCTGAATTTGCTTTTGCTTTCTGTAATCAATAAATCTTTAAATTGTTATCTGATCTTATATGGCCCATTGCGCTCATTTATAACAAACACTATATGCAGAACTCTCAGCAAGGAACAGCTCACTTTAGCATCCACTTTGAAAGTTTTAGCTTTTGTTCATCCTGTCTCTGTCACAGAGAAGGAATTCCGAGATTTGTGTGGGTGAAGCTTCGTTACCCACAGACAGAAACAAATGTGCTATTTACAGCAGGATTCTGGCAAAAAGTTAATTGTGATTGATATCAGTCTGTAACTCTGAGAGATAAGGGAGTGAAGGACTCCCGAAAGTGTAGCTTTATCCAGTCTCTCCTTGGCAGAAAGCAATTAAAGTCCCTCAGAGACTGGGGAAGGATTCTCACTTAGCCATGAGCTGGGGGAGGGAAGTTTATAGCTGCCATGCCAGCAGCAGCCGGTTCAGCAAAGGTCTTGCCAGCAGCAAGGTCAGGAAAAATTAAGTTAAAAATATTTCCAAGTGAGTTAAAGAACTCGGATTTTTTATTTCTTCACCCCTTCAGAAAACATGACCCCAGGAGGTGGGAGGGCGCTATAGACGACTCCCCGGGCCGTGGGGGACAGAGGGGAGGGGGACAGGACCGCGAAAAAGCGGGGAAAAAGCGGGGGGCTGTGACTCCGGTTTCGATCCTTATAACGCAAGGCAGTGCGGCCGCGGCGACGGTGCCGGCACCCCGGGAGCGCGGGAAAAACCGCGCGGGGGATTCGCGGGAAGCGCGGAACCCAGAAATAGCGGGCTCGGTGCGTGGAGCCGCAGGCATGTTCAGGGAGGGACAATCTGCGGCGGCGGCCGGGACGCAGAAACGCAGGACCGTGAGGGCGGCTCTCAGCCAAAAGGGGGGTGGGGATGTGAGCACGATTCATTGTCCGCGGAAAAACCCCGTTGGTCAGTGGCGCCTCATGGGGAACCCAGGCGGAGCGACCCCCAGGGGCGGCGGGATCGCTCTCAGACGCGGCGGGCGGGGGAATTTCTCGCGGCCGGGGGGAGGCGGCTCCGGGCGGGACCGGCGGGCGGGATTCACGGGGGTGGCGCCGCCCATGCCGGGGACGGGGCGGGTCTCGGCTGCCGGCACAGGAGCGGCGGCGGGGCCAGCCACGCCCGGGGGGGCGGGTCACAGCCGGGAGGGGAATCAGAAGGACAGCCCGACCCGGGAGCAGCCAGCGACGCATGCGTGGTTCGACCTAAGCGTAGGGAACACGCAGGCGCAGCGCCTGGAGGTGCCAACATCCCCGAACACGGAAGTGACAGGAACAGAACAGGGACACTCAAATGTAGACAGGCATCACAGCATGCGGGCACGAAGGCCAAGATTTAGTTCACAGAGCAGTGATTCCAGCGTGGAAGGGCCAGAAATGAGTCACCACAGGGCGGGGCCGGCCCGTGCCGGACGGAGGCGCGGCGGACGGGCTGCGGCTGCAGCGGCCCCGGCCCCGAGCAGGAAACGCGCGGGAAACACAAAACCCAGAAATGTCAGCAATAGGGACACAGAGCCCCGATACAGGGAAAACGGTTTCAGGGAAAGACAGATTCAAAAGGGGAAAAAATCATGCTTTGTAAAGCCAAAAGAGAAAAATGTAACAACTTTTAAGCAATTGCAGGCAGCTGCCCGGACGGAGCTGATTCAAAGAAAACCCGGGCACAGCAGCGTGAGGTCCCCAGCCGGGGCTCACAGAGAGGAGGGGGAGCGCCGCTGCCCCGCTCCCAAAAAAGGGCTCCGACAGTACCCCCGCTGCTCTCCCCTGCCCTGCACGGGTCAAGTGCTGCTGAGGGGAGGGGGAATGGGGGATGGGGAGACGCCAAGAGCTGTTTTTACCTATATTGTGGAGAACAAGCAGAACGAGGGAAATGGATAAGAGACTTAATTTTATTTTCAGTTCTTGTATGTTAAACTAAGGTGTTTGTTTTTGTATTGTTAAAAAGATGCTGATAATTTTAAGAGTGGTAAAGGTATTTTAATAGTATTAGGTATTTTAATAATTGAAGGTATTATAAGGTATTTTGTATTTTATTTGAATACACATCATCTATATTTAGTGATTTGTTATTTCTCAGATATGAGTGTACGTTTATTTAAATGTCAACATTGAGTTTTAATTTTCCTATAGTTAATTGTTTCAAAGAAACCAGTTTCTAAGTATTTGCAATACTGTCAATATAAATCAATAGATTTCGAATTCTTATAAGAAGCTTGCAGATTTATGTTTTGCAGAATTTTTATTAATATTTTAGTTTTCCCTTTAAATCAAATTACAATGGACTTCTAGTCTACATTTTTAAAATTATCAATGAAATGTTGTGTGAACACAAATCAAGACCACTTCTAGGATCATCATTTGAATTGCAAAATTTAATCTGAATCACATATATTGGAAAAGCAGTATTTATCTATCAGTTCAATTTTTAAGATTTAAATATAGTTTCTGTATTTAATTTTAAAAACACTGTAATAAGATTGTATGAATTCTGTATCACAGAATGATTTTATTTTCTGTTTCATTGTTTAATTTGAACCCTTTCAGCATTTTAAGTAAGTTTTGGAAAACCTCCAGGTGTATCCTTGGATCAAATGTGTAATTAGTTAAGTTGTGAACTTAATGGTTTTTTGTCTTTCTTTTATTAATTCTCTCTTTTATTTTGGCAGGTCTTTTGTGACCTGACCCTGTGCAAGTTTTGAATATTTTGCAGAATTTTAGAAAATTACTTGAGCTCCATTCTCAGAATGAATTTCTAGTGTTATGGTTTTCCTGAGTTGCTATCACAGAAGCATTGCAGCAGCTTGCCATGTTCAAAGCATTTTACCCTAAAGAAGAATTTTAGAGAAAATTGAGTTGCTAAAGGAATTTGATTTCTTCTTCACCTTGAAATATTTAATTATAGTTTTGTTGTTAAGAATTGTGGGTTTTTTTTTCTTTAATAAGAAGATGTCAGGGAGTTCTCTTCCAATTAGAGTTTAGGCTCTGGCCAAGCCTTGATTCTAACTGAAAGAGAAAAATGTGTAAACCCAGGAGTTTTCTGCATCAAAATAATATTCCAGTCGTTTGGATTGGGAACTTGACCTTATTCAATATAACAGCTGAAGCTAACCTTGAAGTGAATTGGGTGTTCATTTTCCGGAGATGACCATCTGATTCCTCATTGAATTGAGGTTTGTCAGCTGTTTGCAGACCCTGAGGTGAAGACACAGTTTTTTAAGAGTTGATGACACAGTTTTTAAAGATTGATGATTATCTAATCTTGTAAATGTATGTCTGATGTTTAAAGTATTGATAATTGCTGAATTGTGTTTTAACTTCAGAAGATTTAAACTTTGTGTTTGTTTTTTGTTAGATATTTTTGGAAGTATTTTTTGGGGGTATTTTTCTCACCTTTGGCAGCCAGGTTATGTGATTTTGGGGGTTTATTTGGGGTATTTCTAGGGGGGTTTTTTGGGCATTTTTAAGGGGGATTTTTGGGGTTTTTTTGGGGGGATTTTCGGGGGGGTTTGGGGAATTTATTCGGAATTTTTGAGGATTCTTTTGGAATTTTTGGAGATTTTTTGGGGATTTTTTTTGGCAATTTTTTGGGGGTTTTGTTAAGTTTTGGGGATATTTTTGGCTTGTTTTTTGGAGTGTTTTTTGGGTTTTTTTCTCACGTTTGGCCACCAGGTCAAGGTGATTTTGGGGATATTTTTGGTAATTTTTTGGGGATTTTTTTGGGATTTTTTTGGGTGTTTTTGGGTTAGTTTTGGGCGTTTTTTTCACCTTTAGCTGCCAGGTATTGGTGATTTTTGGGTGTTTCTAGGGGTTTTTTTTGGGAATTTTTTTCGGCGAGGTTGGTAATTTTTGGGGGATTTTTGGGAATATTTTGGGGGGTTGTGGGGAATTTATTTGGAATTTTTGGGGGATTTTTTTGGGGATTTTTTTTTGAAATTTTGGGGATTTTTTTGGGTGGAATTTTTTTGAGTTTTTGGTAATTATTTGGGTTATTTTTGGGGTGGTTTTTTGGTTTTTTTCTCACCTGTGGCCGCCAGGTTAGAGTGATTTTGGGGGATTTTTTAGGGGTGTTTCTAGGGCATTTTGGGGGGATTTTGGGGGGTTTATGGGAGATATTTTTGGGATTTTTTTGGGGTTTTTTTGACGGCTTTTTGGGGATTTCTGGGGGGATTTTTTGGGGAATTTTTTTTTTTTTTTTTTTTTAATTTTTGGCGATATTTTGGTGTTTATTTGGGGTATTTTTAGGCGTTTTTCGGTTTTTTTTTCTTACTTTTGGCCGCCAGCTCCAGGTGGTATTTGGGGTTTTTTGTTTGAGGATATTTTTGAAAATTTTGGAGGGATTTTTTTTGAGACCTTTTATTGGGTTTTTGGTAATTTTTGGCGGGTTTCTTAGTAATTTTTTGGGTGTTTTGTAGGGATTTTTTGGGGAATTTTTTTTGAGGTTTTTCGTGAGGTTGGTATTTTTTGATAATTTTTGGGGGATATTTGTGGGGGGTTTTTGGGATTTTTTTTTGTTTTGTTGGGATTTTTGGGGGGTTTTGGAAGATATTTTTGGTGTGTTTTCTTAGTGATATTATGCTTAAACTCCATGCTTAGTCAAAGACAAAAGCCCATGATGGGGACCCCTGCAGCTGACAATTATCAACACTCACTGGCTGGACAAGCACCCAAATTAAAAGGGATAAAGAGAAGGATAAAACCACAAGCCAAAAAACAGGCACGCTCTAAAAAGGCAGAGCCAAGGACTGGCCGTACTAAACAGTTCCCAGAAGCTGTTGACTGTACGTGAAGGTCAATGTGATGCCTTCAGATCCCAGCTTTCTGTTCTGCTTGGGTATGCTTTCTGTTGTGCTTTAGGGTGATAAAGGTGAAACAGTCTGATACCAGCTATGGGCTCAGGGACAGTTTCTTCAGACTCCAGGCCCAAAGTATAAACAACCTGAGAAGAGGAGGGCAGGCCAGCCAAGAGAAGAGGAGGAGGACACCTTACAATTTGAAACTATTAATTGGATGGCTGACTCCTGTATGTAAATGGACTGAAGTCTATAAAAATGTAAAATCATGTGACCAAGCTCTCTTTTGCATCCACCTTGGAGCCACTCGGGCAGGGCAGGGGCCAGGCTGTGGCACTGTTGCTGCCAGGGTGTGGCCTTTGAAGGCCTTTCAATAGATACCCATTTATTTCCCCTAACTCTGTGTGATCTCTGTTCCAGCTCGTAAAGGCAACAGTTTTTGGCGAGCCAGGCAGGAGAGGAGGCATCTGGAAAAATCCCTGGACTAAGGCCGGCAGCTCTGGAAAAGGCCCCAGCGGAGGTCCAGAGATATCAGAGCCAAGAACCCTGGGAACAGAGATGTGTGAGTGACGGAATAAAAGGGTATTCTGTTAGTTTAGCATCTGGGTTAGCTGCTAATAAGATTTGTAATTTGTAATTTGTAATTTTGTAAAGTGTGAATTTGTTTTGGAGAACCTCAGCACAACAATTCTGCTCTTTATCTGTAAGAAGGACTGCCTTCATAAAGAGCAGGTTTGAATTGCAGTGCTCTTGGCTTGAAGCCAGAGTGGTGCAGGTAATTAGTGTCTGTGCTGTGGCCCGAAGGGTCGTGGTTTCAAATCCCGACTGTTTGGACTGTTTGGTTTGTGCTTTGTTGTATAGTTCAGGATATCAGAATGGGTTGCACATCCTCTTCTGAATCTGATAATAATAG
>NW_026612853.1:0-29117 GCF_029582105.1 Oenanthe melanoleuca | reverse complement strand
TCTACTTGAGTGCAGAGTTTTAATCCAAGGTAACAATACCTGTTCCCACAGAGCAGCCAGCAGCATCCAACACTTTCTTTCCAAGTAGTGCTTCAGCCATTGCATCTAAAAGGAACATTTTTCTAAAGGCTTCTGTGGCTGGGAACTAAAGAATGTGACTTTTCCCCAATGGTTCTGATATACAGTGGGAGAAAATAACTTACAAAAAATATTTTCCTTTGAAATATCAGGAAATACACAATGTCATTAGTCCAAGGGGAGACTTCTGCACCGTGAAGCCAACAATCAAACCCAGAGCATTTTAATAGTTCTATGTGTTAGGGCTAAAAATAACCAAGTCTATTGCAGGATTACATTTTTCCCTCAGTTCAAAGGTAAAATTATGCTTCAAAATTTTTGAAGGAATTGGGACAGCAGTGGGGCGGAGGGGGTGATCAAAGGTTTGACAACAATTATGAAGGGGGAGGGAATTTAGGGGGTTTGGCTGGGGAGAAGGGGCCTGTTGTACCTCAGTTTTTATCTTAACAAATTTGGCAGTCTCAAACAGTCACCCACGGTGGCAGCACCACCAGATAATAAATAGTAATTTGAATCAACAGAGCCCTGAGCCCAGGATCCCCTTCCCAAGGGTGCTGCTCTCCATCAAAGGGGACTGGGAACTGCTCCAAGGGTGGCTTTTCACACCAGCTCTGCAGTAGCAGTAAAGGGCTGAGACAAGGATACACTCCAGTCAAATGGGAAATGCACTAAAATCACCTCTTAGCATCCAGTCCCTAGTTTGAAGCAGTTTTGTTTTTTAAATTTGCCTTTATATAGGAGCACCCTTCAGAGAATCCCACACCTAAGTGCTCACAGGAACCAAATTAGGGCTAAACAGGACCAAGATCTGGATGCATATTATGGTGTATGGCCCCAACAATCAATCTCATTAAACCCCAGTTCCAATTATTTTAGGATTTTTAGAGAACCACATGACTCCATCTAGGATCAGTGGTGATCAGCAGCTCCCTGCTCCTGTTTCTCCATCCCACTCTGGGGCCTTACAAGAAAGATGGGGACAAACATTTTAGCAGGGATAGGACAAGGGTTGATGGTTTTAAACTCAAAGAGGATATATTAGATATAAGGACAATTTTTTAGAAGGAGGGTGGTGTCACACTGGCACAAGTTGCCCAGAGAGGTGGGGGATGCTCCGTCCCTGGGAATATTCAAGGCCAGGAGCAACCTGGTCCCGCTGAAGTGTCCCTGGCCATGGCAGGGTGTTGGACTAGAGGACCTTTAAAGTCCCTTCCACCACAGAGGAATTGAACTGAGGAAGGAAAAGGAGAGGGAAATCAGAAAACAGTGATGCTTAAAGGGTTTGTTCTAACCTGCCTTGCTTTCCCCCCTCCCCCAAACCCTTCCTGTCTTGCGCAGCGTAACAAACACTGATTAAAGTCGGTTTGAAATTAAGGGCTAAGGTGCCATCTCAGAAGGCAGCCGTCCCCTCCATGGCCAGAGAGCTGCTCAGGCTGTCACACATGGCCACAAGGTCCGTGTTCTCTCAGCAGAACCAGTCCCCCCGTGGCTGTCAGCCTCACCCAGGCCGGCAAAAAGCCGCTGCTCGGTGCAGCCCCGTCCCATTGGGAGCCTGGCGCCGGGAGGGGCAGTCCCGGTTCGCTGTGCTTTATTCTCCACCTCCGGAGCGTCTGCTCTGCTCCGAGTGCGGGAGGAAGGGCAGGGGGCCGGGCAGTTCGTCTGTGCAGAGTTGTTGGTTTTCCAGAAGGCTAAAACTCGTGGGGGCTGCAGAGGTGCTGGCTCCTGCCTGGCTACTGGGTGGGTGCTGTGCAGAGGAACTTCCAGGCTGTGCATGAAGAAATCTTCTGCAACAGAGACACAAGCAGGTGGGTATCGCCTCTGTGCCTTCTGCAGAGCCATCCCAGAGCCCTGCCCCACTACACAGTCATTCCAGAGCCCTGTCCCACTGCAGAGCCATCCCAGAGCCCTATCCCACTGCAAAACCATCCCAGAGCCCTGTCCCACTGCAGAGCCATCCCATAGCCTGCCCTACTGCAGAGCCA
Source organism: Oenanthe melanoleuca (assembly GCF_029582105.1). Taxonomy (NCBI): domain Eukaryota; kingdom Metazoa; phylum Chordata; class Aves; order Passeriformes; family Muscicapidae; genus Oenanthe; species Oenanthe melanoleuca. The sequence goes on along the minus strand of NW_026612853.1, from coordinate 27,057 downwards.
TCCCAGAGCCCTGTCCCACTGCAGTCATCCCAGAGCCCTGTCCCACTGCAGAGTCATCCCAGAGCCCTATCCCACTGCAGAGCCATCCCAGAGCCCTGTCCCATTGCAGAGTCATCCCAGAGCCCTGCCCCACTGCAGAGCCATCCCACAGCCTTGTCCCACTGCAGAGTCATCCCATAGCCCTGCCCCACTGCAAAGCCATCCCAGAGCCCTGCCCCACTGCAGAGCCATCCCAGAGCCCTGTCCCACTGCAGAGCCATCCCATAGCCCTGCCCCACTGCAGAGCCATCCCAGAGCCCTATCCCACTGCAGAACCATCCCAGAGCCCTGTCCCACTGCAGAGCCATCCCATAGCCTGCCCTACTGCAGAGCCATCCCAGAGCCCTGTCCCATTGCAGAGCCATCCCATAGCCTGCCCTACTGCAGAGCCATCCCAGAGCCCTGTCCCACTGCAGTCATCCCAGAGCCCTGTCCCACTGCAGAGTCATCCCAGAGCCCTGCCCCACTGCAGTCATCCCAGAGCCCTGTCCCACTGCAGAGCCATCCCAGAGCCCTGCCCCACTGCAGAGCCATCCCAGAGCCCTGTCCCACTGCAGAGCCATCCCAGAGCCCTGCCCCACTGCAGTCTTCTCAGAGCCCTGCCCCACTGCAGTCTTCTCAGAGCCCTGTCCCACTGCAGAGCCATCTCAGAGCCCTGTCCCACTGCAGAGACATCCCATAGCCCTGCCCCACTGCAGAGTTATCCCAGAGCCCTGTCCCACTGCACAGTCATCCCAGAGCCCTGTCCCACTGCAGAGTTATCCCATAGCCTGCCCTACTGCAGAGCCATCCCATAGCCCTGTCCCACTGCAGAGCCATCCCATAGCCCTGCCCCACTGCAGAGCCATCCCAGAGCCCTGTCCCACTGCACAGTCATCCCAGAGCCCTGTCCCACTGCAGAGCCATCCCATAGCCCTATCTCACTGCAGAGCCATCCCATAGCCCTATCTCACTGCAGAGCCATCCCAGAGCCCTGTCCCACTGCTGAGCCATCCCATAGCCCTGCTCCACTGCAAAGCCATCCCAGAGCCCTGCCCCACTGCAGAGTCATCTCAGAGCCCTGCCCCACTGCAAAGCCATCCTAAAGCTGTCCCACTGCTCCACCCTGCTTCCCCCAGGGAATGGGACATGAGGCAGCTCATTGCAGGTAAAAGTTCACTACTGAGCAAATCTCTCCCCTTCCTGCTCTTGCTTCTCATCAGCCTCCTCTCCCTCCATGCTGGGTTCTACACTCCAGTGAAAGGGAGTTGTGCATTTATTTTTTTGCCCATAATAATGAAGGACAGCTGCACAGGCTGGGTGCAGATACAAGTGAATAGTTTGTCCTTCACTCCTGCAAACCAACTGCAGAAACGGCCAGGGCATGAACAAATACAAGCCAGCCATCAGTGTGTGTGTTTTTCCTCCTTTCCACTGGAAATGACACTCCATGCTCTCCTCAGGTGAACAAACACCTCAGGTGGGGGTTAATCCACACCTTCCCAAACTCTCTGTGGTTTCAGTGTGGGTCTAAATTAAATATTTCCCTCAGTGAAACCTTCTGCCTGACCAAAAATCTTTTTGCTGGTACTGCTTCTTAATGGTGCAACTTCTGCTTAAACTCCTGCTCTTGCATGTTTCTTCCCCTCAATCTCTCAGCAGATATTTTGTCTTAAAAATAGATTAAAAAGAGAGATTAATGAATGGTCTTGAGAAGTTTAGCAATAAGGGAAAGTCAGGATTGTGAAAATGGAAATGAAAAAGCACATTTGAAAGAGTTTTTATCTTTCTCCTGTTCTTGTGCAACTTCTCACTGCTGTTAGAAACATGTGCTCTTACCTGGTGTTGGTCTCTGCACAGTCAGATTTCCACACTAGGATCTGTGAATCCTTTCTTGCCCTCATTCGCCAGCACAGGCTTCTCTGTCCTTGTGTGCCAGACTAAAATCTGAAGAAGCCAGAAGAAGTGCACCTCTCCAGTGCACTAACAAATGTCCCTGCACATTAAATCAATAGTGCAATTTAACCAGCCACCCTGGAGCCTAATGGTGCATCCACCGCTGAGAGGGGCTTTGCATAAACCTTCATTTAGGCAGAGCTGCTGCTCTGCAGAATGCACAGTGCCCAGAAATTACCCATTTTACAGTGTGCTGTCGTGGGACATTAACCTGCTCCTTCCATGTAGTTAGCGAGCAGCTCCCTCCAAAGGCTCATCAGCCTTCCAATGGGCTAAGGCAGGAATCCAGCCAGGAATCACATCCCTGCCTCCCCACAGCTCCTCATGCTACCTCTTGCTTAGCACCTTCCACCCTCAGCCTGTGGAGTCACTCGGAGGGGAAACGCAAATTCCTGACATTCAGGGCACCACCAGCTCTTCCCATCACCACCCTGCCTTTGGCTGGGGGAAATATAACCTGAATTCTTCAGCACATCCCTGAAAATCCATTACTGGGCAGCAGGCATCACTTCTCACTTTTAAATCCTTTTTAGCCCGAAAAGTCACAATAGTGTCATTGTGCTAGGAAGGACTCACTGCTGCTGCACTGCTGTTGGAGCCTCTGCTGTCTCAGAACTGCTTCCAGAATCCTCCCTTCTTCCCACGAGCTCTGGGCTGCACACACCCTCTCATAGCCCAACATCACCCTGTGGATCCCCCAAAATCCCCTCCCCAATCCTTTGGAATGCTGGCCCCATACAGCCACTCCCTGTTCTGTCCCAGGTGTTAAAATCCCTCCCTATCTTTCTTAAAACAGAGCTGAAGCTTCTCCCAAAAGCTTCCCCTGGTCTTGGCAGCAAAGTTGCACAGAGATCAACATCTGTGGAGGAGAGCTGGCAAAGTCTGAGGTGCTTGAGTTTTTCAGGGGGGCTGTTACAGGAAATTGTTTCTTCTTGCTGTGCTCAGACTGTTCTGGAAGCTGCTTAAAATACTCAATTACAGTCATTGCTTCCCCCTAGAATGGGGATTGCTGGGAGCAGCTTTATCCTCTCCAAACAGGTTTCTGCTCCCCCTCACCTGTTTCTGGCTGTTTGCACCTCGTGGAGTTTCCCTCTGGTTGCCATGACAATCCCTGCACACCAAATCCACCCAGCTTCTGCCTTCCTGAAAAACCAGGCCACCTTCTGCTTCTGAAGGATGAACAAAGCACCTTTCAAACCCTCCTAGTTCAAGCAGAGCACCTTCCCCCACCTTCCCAAGGAGTTTGTTTGACCAAATCCATCTCTGATTGTGAGCAGTCACCTCCTGCGTGGAGCTTCAATCTCTGCTAATACTGAAGCAGTAGAGACCAACTGGTGGCTGGAGTGGGTCCAGAATTCCACTTCGTCATCCCCCAGAAACACTTCAGAGCCCAATCATCAAAGTCACCCTTGATTCCAGCCCTGCTCTCCCCATGGCTGCAATTACTTCTCTGCTTGCCCAGGAAAATGAAACACCCAGCAGGGCTCACGAGTGGCTCTGCAAGGATGGTGAGAGGATAAACCAGGTGAGAGGATAAACCAGGTGCTGGAGAAATCCTGCAGCCAGTTCTGCTCTTCAGAAGAGCGTAGGAGAGCCCTTTGCACGCCTTGGCACTGCACACTCAGCCCAGGGACTCGTTCACACTTCACCAACTCCGACCCCACACTCCACGAGCAGGAACCACAACTAGACATCATCAGTGCTCTCCCTCAATTGGATCCCACTTCTGCACTGTCAAAGCCAAGTGCCAAAAAAGGCAGATTAAATGAGCTAAAATAGGACCCATTTTCAGAGTTTACAACTCAATACAGCAGCTTTTACCATTTTTCATGCTGTGCTCTTTAACGTGGGAGGTAGATCACCACTTAGTGCAGAAACATTTGCTTTTCCTTTCAGCCAGTGCTTGTCTTTTTCAATAAGCAGCATGTTTTATGCCTCAGAGACGCTTTGGCTCTCCCACAAGATACCAGACAGTGAGGGGGACCAAATATCTGACTTTTCCTGAGCAGTGGTTTCACATAGATCACCCTTTAAAAACACTCCTGCAAAACCCTTCCACTCATTTACAGCCCTGTCATTTGGAGTCACAGGACTCAAAACAGATCTAGGAGATCACAAGGCTTCATTTCCACAGCAGAATAATTCATTGTCTCCCAACAGGGTGTTGTAATTAGGTAAGTGAGGTAGAAGAAATGAAATCAGCATACCCTGCAAACCTCCTTCCGGCTAGTCCCGAGTTCATGTCCTCCTTCCGGTCCTGTGACCTTGCAGCCCACCGAGAGCTCGGGTATTCTGATCCTAGTCCCCCTGTGTCCTCATCCCATTGGCCGCCAGCCAAGGCCACTCCCATTCCCCTCTCCTGAATACCTGGTTCGGAGAAAGTCTCGCCTTCTTTCCGGCCATACCATCGCCATGGAATAAACTGAGATTGAAAGAGCCTCCTTTGTATCCTTTTCCATCCATGCTATGATACTTTATCTGATCTTCAGTAATTAGAAAAAAGACACAAAGTATCGCAGCAACAGGGGACTAAAAAGCAAACAGTCAACCTGCAGTGGGAGGGAGTCACCGGGTTTCCATCACAGGAGGGAATCCCCCAGGAGGGATTCAGGAATTGTTTGGAATTGGAAAACAAGAGACACCAGGCTGAAAGGGCAGCTCTGCTCCCTGTTCTGACAATAAAATGTTCCCCTAGTTATGGCATTAGTGGTGCCCATGGGCCCTGTCTCTGCTTTACTCCTCCTTGGCTGAGCTCACTGCAGATTGTTCCCTTGGGTGTTCATAGAAAATGGGGAGCACAATGTCTCCCCCTTCCATCAGCCTCACAGGAATGCCAAATCTCAGATCTCCCTCCTGTGCCAGGGGATTGGAGAGAGGATGGTTTGATTTGGGGATGTGGGGAAATGCACAAACAGCAGAACTCCAAATACAGAGAGCCCTGGCAAAGCCCTGTTTCCTTACAGCTCCAGGATAAACCAATCCTTCCCCCCTCATAAGGCGGGATAACTTTCTCTTCAGCAGCTAATGCCAACTTTCTTTACCTTCTCCTTCATTTTGGGCAGTTCTTAAATCCAAGAAAATAAGCAGGATATGTGATCTTTGGCCTAAACTTCAGCTTTTTGCAGGAGTGTGCGTTTGTGGGCTTGAGTTCTGATCAATATTACCAGCAGTGCTCACAGGGAAGGCAGCATTATTGGAGAACAGATGTCTGTGCTTATCTTACACATTCCTCTGATCCCTCCTTAATGACTCTGTCTAAGAACATCATAATTTTTAATGTAAATCTCCCTGCAAAGCAGGTGTGTGGTTATGTTTAACAGAAGCAAAGCATGACAAGGGCTGGGAGCACAGGAGAGAGAGAGGAGCCTGGGCTTTGATCTTGGGGTCACAGGACCCCAGACCACAGCTGGCTTTGGTCCTTCTCTGTTGCTGGCCCAGACTCTTCTCCTGGTAAAATGGGAGAGTAAAAGCAGAAATGGAGACTTCCATGGAAATGGAGGCTGCTGGCGCCAGCTGAAGCAGAAAGGCAGAGCCCTGCAAAGCTGCACTCAGACAGCATTCAGCTCACAACAAGGACCCTTGTGAGCTCTCCCCAGCCCAGCCAAGAAAAGAAACTCAGTCTGCTGCTGATGCTGAGCAGCAATCCCTGCTGCTTCCTCCCCATCCCTGACCTGTGTCACAGCCCTGCCTGGCTCCAGCACCTTTTGCTTCCTCCTGCCTGGAAACAACATTTTCCTTCCTCCATGTGTTCCTCCAGGGCTGTAATTTCCCACCCCCAGCCTTTCAGCACAGCTTCCTTCCTTCCTGTATTTATTTACAGCAGGGACAATGGACCAAGGACTGAATAACTGGCCACGGAGTAAACACCCCTAATATTCTGTACACAGTGCAAAAGCAGCCTGTCCATCTCTCCTGCCTGCTGGAAAACATTTATGTTCACACAGTGCCCAGGAACAGGGATCTCATTTTAATCCAATCTCTTTTCCCATTCTTAGGAGGCTGGTTGAGGTATTTGTCCCAGTGTTGGACAGTCATAAGCACAGAAATGTGGATTCAGAGAGGCATAGCAGGTATCAGATAAAACCCAGACTTGCTCCTTCCCCTTGGCTCCTCCTCCTTGTTCCTGGATTCCTATCCTGAAAAGGATGGAGACCTGGATGCAGCTCTGGGGCTATTGGCAATAACAACTTCTTTGCAATAAAAGAACAATTCTGTTTGGGTAACTAAGCAATAAAGACTCTCTAAATCAGACTGGCTGATGTTTATAAGAGACAAAGGTGTGAGAGTGCTACACGGGGGTCTCTGATCTCAGAGGGACCCCAGCACACCTCCAGTATTTAGGGAACCCACTCAGAAAGCTTCAAAGCTCTTGACAGCACCTCTGATGGGCTGTGATTGATGCCTGTCACTCTAACCAGCTTTGTCTCATGGTGTCTCCCACACTCCCTGTCAGCCCAGACACATCTATCTCTCATCTCAGACTGGGAAGTCTCCAGGAGAGGAACCATCAGTGGTTTCTGTGTTCTTCAGCACACGGGGTCCTGCTCCCTGACCCAGCAATGTGTACAGGCAGCACTGATCAGGCAGCTGACAGCAGTAAAATCCCTCCCAAATGGAGCTTCCTGGAGCTCAGAGCAATATCCCAGGCACTAAACCATTTCCAGATTATCTCTGACACAGAAAGATCCAGGGTTTTGTGGGCACCTACAGCACAGATATTGCACAGATGTCAGGGGGGAGAAGACAGCTTGGCAGCAAGGCAGAGGATGTGTGAGCAGCCCTTCCCTGCAGCCAGGAAAGGCTGTGGCTGTTCCTCTTGGGTTACAGGAGCCAAACCACAGCACTCAAACCCCCACCTGGGAATTCACATCCAATAACTGACGTTCCACCCATGCAATTCCCTGTTCCAGCAAGGCCCACCTTGAAAATAATAATTTTCAGGGGTAATGTAAGAAAGAACAGTTACAGGGGAGGGAAGACTGTATTTCAGGGCTTATGCAACCACCAGCAGCCTGCAACCAAAAGAGATTAGGTGGCCTCTACACAATTTAGTGCATAATCCCCCATTCCCATCTTCCATTAAATCCTCCAAACACAGAGGAGCAGCCTGGAGGAGACTGAGAGGAGGCTCAGAGCCATCTGCAACTTCTTCATAAGGGGCAGTGGATGGACAGGCACTGATCCCTCTTCTTTCTGTTGAGGACCCAGGGAATGGCTGGAGCTGTGCCAGGGCAGGGTCAAGTTGGAGATCAGGGGAAGGTTCTTCCCCCAGAGGGTGCTGGGCACTGCCCAGGCTCCCCAGGAATGGGCATGGCCCTGAGGCTGCCAGAGCTCCAGGAGAGCTTGGACAGCACTGCCAGGGATGCACAAGGTGGGATTGTAGGGGCAGGAATTGGACTGGATAATCCTTGTGGGTCCCAGAGCTCCAAGAGCGCTTGGAGAGCATTACAAGGGATGCTCAGGGGGGATTGTAGGGGCAGGAGTTGGACTGGATGATCTTGTGGGTACCAGAGCTCCAGGAGGGGTTGGACACTGCTCCAGGGATGTCCTGCATGGGATTGTTTGGGTAGGAGTTGGACTGGATGATCCCTGTGTGTCCCAGAGCTCCAGAAGCATTTGAACACTGCTCCAGGGATGCACAGGGTGGAATTGTTTGGGCAGGAGTTGGACTGGATGATCCCTGTGGGTCCCAGAGCTCCAAGAGTTCTTGGACAGCATTACCAGGGATGCACAGGTGGGATTGTAGGGGCAGGAATTGGACTGGATGATCCCTGTGTGCCCCTTTTCACTCAGGCCGTTCTGTGTTTCTGTGAAGTGACAGAATGATGCAGAAAACCAGGCCTTCTCCCCGCTCAGCCCCGAGCATCCCTCAGTGGGAGCAGCCCGTACCTTGGTGCAGTTGGCGGCCCTGGGCTCCAGGTCGCCGAGGGTGACGAGCTCACGCAGCAGGCTGCTCTCCTGGTAGCCGCCCTTGACGCCACGCAGTTTGAAGTAGGCCTGGGGGCGCTGCAGGACAAGGCGCAGGTTGACAGCGAAGCCGGCCATGTCGATGGCGAAAGGCCGGTGCGGGTCGAACACGGTTTTCCAGCCGTACACCTTCCCTGCCGCGTTCACCTTGGGTGACTCGTAGCGCAGGCCGCCCACGAAGGCCACGGGCCACACCGACACCTTCCTGGTGCTGCGCATCTGGGGGGGCACACACAGCTGTCGCTGCCTGGGGGGGTCTCTTTGTGCCTGAGATCCCTCACAGCAGCACATTCGGTGGTTTCAGTGTTTTTCCAGCCTGAGCACTGAAGAAGAACCAGGAGCCGTTTTCTGAGGTTTCCAAGGTTGTTTTTTCTTTCTTATCTAAGGAATTCTTTCTCTGAGGTACAGAGATCTGTCTAGCATGCTGGTCAAAGGCATACACCTCTGCCAGAGGGCAGGTCTTATCTTTTATACTATAAATTATGTACCTAATGCTTACAATTACTTTCCAGTACATGACCCTGTCCAGTTTTCCCTCACACCAATCCAAAAGTGCCATCCTAACTCAGAAGAAGAAGAAGAAGAAGAAGAAGAAGAAGAAGAAGAAGAAGAAGAAGAAGAAGAAGAAGAAATATACCATGCCCAAAATCCTCCATCTTGACTTTAAACCCCCTAATATAAACATTTCTAAAAATTCACTTTTCTACCTTCTAACAATCTAATTTATACTCTACTTATTTTTTGTGACTTGTAATTCTTCCTGCAATGACGGTAATTTTTCCCAGGGGCTTAAATCCAGTCCATAGGGGTCCTGGGTACTGTGCCAAGGCCTCTGAGACCCCTGCCAGGGGGTCTAGAGGCATCCAGGGAAGCCAGGGGAGCACCCTGGACTCCCATACACAGCGACACGCTGAGCCCCCCTGGCCACCCATGCTAGCCAGGGCAGATATTTGGGTGCCACTCACCCACTCACCCCCAGCACCCTGCCCTGCTCCGGTCGCTGTCTGATTAGGAACGGTGAATTGTGAATGATACAACTGTCCCTGGGGTCTCATACCCTGAGACAATGAAATCTTTCATGAGAAATTTTTCCCCCCCGCTTACTGAAACCCCTGTTATCATTTAGGATTTCTATTGGTCTTTAACTTTACTAAATGACTGGTGTTTTCTCCCCTAGAATCTCAAAGTAATTGGATAGTTCTCAACTTATAATTTTATTGGATAGAATCTCAATCCCCCTAAACTCTATAAAAAACCCTTGCTATGCTATGTATCTGGATTTTGCAGGTAGAACCCTTCGAAGAAATAAAGCTTCTTTTGGGACTTCTACAGTGGCTCCCAAGACCTCAGTCCTAGCTAGCTGAGAAGCTGACTTTCTGCCTCAGGGTCTCCTGGAGCTATCCAGACCTTGTAGCAGCCTGAGGCTAGAACCATCCTAGCCTAAGCAGCTACAGTAAATAGTGCAGCAACACATGCTGCCTCTTCCAAGCAGCAAGAAGAAGTGATATATTGAAAAGCCATGGCATTTATATAGGATAGATCGTGCAAAACAAAGTAGAAAAGACTCATTGCTCTTAGAAGGCAACACCTTTTTGAAAACATGCTTTCTGCAAAATATCACAAGACACTCACATGGCTCGGTGGTGTTTATCTGTGTTGCTCTTTCTCCCTTCTCTTGTTTTGTCTCTGAGAAAAACCTCCAGCATGGGAAAGGTCCGAGCTGAAGCTGAGAAAGCCAACAGCCTGGGAGTCTTCAGCATGTCCATGAACCTTCATCAGTGTCCATATGCTCCCTGGCAGGCTCAGCCTCCTGTTCTGCTCTCAGCTCGCTCTCTTAGATCAGGGATCTCCCAGAGCTAATCTCATGACTGCTAATTGCTGCAAACAAGAGCAGAAGAGCTCTGGCACTTGCCCTTCTGCATTATACAGCTGCTAACGGCAGCCCCTGTCCACAGGGAACAATAATGCGTCTCCTGCATTTCACAGCACATTTCCTTGGCTCAATGACCTTAACTGCAGAGACATAGCTGAGAGGAGAAGCCTCTACAAGCACAGCACACGAGTGAATGAAGGAACCCTTTCTGCTTTATTCATATGAGGAGTCTCTCTCAAGATGCTGCAAGAGCCAGCCTCAAAGGGGACAGAGGAATAAAGAAATTCAGTCTGAATTCACTTTCAGCTTTCAAAGCGTGTGTATTCCTGTGGCTGTGCAAGCTACAGTGAGAGCCATTGGGGAAGGGAAAGGGGCATGTATGAGGAAATAAATAGGAGATCCCTACTATGAAAACTGTCAGCTGGTGGGGAAGGGAGCAATCCTCCTTTCTTGTCCCTTGCTTAAAGAGTTTGGCCTCAAGAGAGCAAGGGAACAAGTAATTTCTGAGCTGGAAGCCAGGTGAGGTACCTGGCACTGTAAGACCATTCAAACCTGCAGACAGGAGCTCATTTAGGGCCCCAGCTGGACTTGAACAAAGAGCAAAGGTGGGAAAGCTTCCCCTACTCAAGCCCAACCAGATTGTCAGGACATGCTGAAATTCAGCCCTGGAGCTGCAAACTTGTTTGTAGCTGCGCGGTGTCTCCACGTTGAGGTGCGTGTAGTTGAGCCCCATGTCGCGCAGCAGGCGTGTGATGAGCGGCGTGAGGCGCTGCGAGTCCTCCACCAGGATCCAGTGCAGGTTGGGCACGTGCAGCAGCGTGTTGGCCAGCCTGGTCAGCTCTGCCTTCTGCACCGGCCGGCTGTAGGTGGGGGTGACCACGTGGATGGTAGGCAGTGTGTCTGACCATGGTGGTGGGCGCGTGTACACGTACTCTGTCCTCATCACCTCCGCTATGTCCTGGTCCAACAGGCAGTATTCCTTGGAGTCCAAGCCTGCAGTGAGACTCCCGCTGGGAGTCACCACCATCATCTGGGCAAGGGCATGGAGAGAAGAGAGAGCCACATGGACTCGGGTGTCCGGCCAGCGGGTCACCCTCGTGGGTGCCAGGAGAGGACTAATGCTTATCTCTTTCATAGATCAATCAAGGAATCAGGGACAAACACACATGAGAAAGAAAATTCTCTTGCTAGAAAACCAGTACTATTAAAAAAAAAAAAAAAAGGCCTGAGAGCAACTGAGTGCTCCCAACAAGCAGCTTCACAAAGAACCCAGAAAAGACAGGATTGTAGAGCAAGTAAGTCTAGATAAGGAGAATAGCCATGTGGACTGATGGTCCATCATCCCTGAAGAGCTCCAGTGCTCTGGGCACCAGCTCAGTGGAGCAGGACTCACAGATCTGCACTCAGCAACTGGAGCACCTGGGCTGGGAGGTAGGGAAAAACCTGGTGGAAAACACCAGGCCAGTGAAGATCCCCAGCAGCACAGTCTGGGCAGGACACTGCAGTGCCCTACTGCTCTCTGACAGGCACAGGGAAGTGGGGAAAGACACACTTCAAATCCAGAAATGAACAGTGGAAATTAAAGCCTGTAATTGTAGTTTTTTTCCTGCAGAGATTTTCCCCTGCCTCTAACTACCCTGCCTCAAAAAAAGCCCCTCCGGCCTCTGAACATAACAGCCCCCTCAGGGGTGCAGATGTGAGCAATGAACAGCCTAAAGATCGGGTACTCTGATCCAAACATATAAAATCCCTGCAAATTGTTCGCAATCAGCTCAAGGAAAACCAGTATTGACACTGCTGCTGCTTTTCCAGAGTGCAGTTTCCATGTTTTCCACTGCAGAGCAGCAGGAATGCCATGCTCTGCAGACATGAAGGGAGACCCCCCACTCAGGATGTAAGGCTGCCTCTCCAGTGGGCACAGAACACTTTGAGCCAAAGATTGTTCAAAATTAGGTAATGTTGGGGGTTGAGTGTTTTCCTATTGCTGTGTCAATTTAAAGAATTTTTCCCATTGTCATGCCAATGGAGCTGCCGGGTACACCACGGATCTTTGCGGGCTCTGGACAAAAGGGGTAGGTGGGATCGGCTTGGGGAGGGGCTCTCGTGCTTCCGGAGGGGACTCGTGTTTCCGGCGAGCTGGGAGGAGAATCCCCTCGGTCTTGGAACCACGCGGCCCAAGGCAGGAGAGCCAGATCCTCTGTGATCACCTGCCCTGCATCTGCCCTGCTCCAGCCTCCAGTCTCTGCGGACACAGCTGAGCACCAGAACCCAACGGTGAGCGAGGAGCTGCCCGCTCCAGCCGCTCCCCCCTGAGACCGGCGCGGCCGCGGCCGCCCCTTCCCGCCTCCGCTCCCGCCGAGAGAGAGTGTGCCTGCAGCTAAAGAAAGAACTGGAACCGAGTAATCTGTTCTGTTTTGTTAGTAATTTTAACAACTGCTGTTGTTTCTGCTGGTACAGTTAGATATATTAGTAAAAGAGCTGTTATTCCTACCCCCTTATCTCTGCCTCAGAGTCCTTGATTCAAACATTTATAATATTTGGGGGGGGAGTGGAATTCGGGTCTGTGCTTCAAAGGAAAATTTCTGCCTTTCTTGGCAGACACCTGTCCTTCAAACCAGGACAGGTAACTACCAGGAACTTGAGATGAGAAAGAACAGGAACAGAGAGCCATTAGATCTGACCCAGCAGGGGACCACCCATGGCTTTTTCAAAGTGTGTTACTGTTCCAGCAGCACAGACTTTGATACCTGAACCAAATGAAGGCTTTGTGCTCCATGGCATTGACAGAGGCAGTGTGGATATTTGGGGGAGGGAACAGGGCACATGTTGCTGTCAGGCCCTATGTGCTGCAGAGCACCTCAGCATCACACAGCAGAGCTCTCTGAGAGCAGGGAGCGCTGGAATCAATTCAGAAATAAATCTGCAAAATGCATTGGACACAGACAGAAATGTAATTAGCCAGGATGGTGCCTGAGACAGTTTCCAAAGCCTGCAGGTCAAAGCCTCAGCTGTGAGCCCTGGCATGGGGAAGTGGTGCTGTTCTGGGCATCTCCAGGTGCACATCTCTCTCAGCACCTGTGAGCAGAGCATCCCAGAAATGCTTCACAAGAACAAAATTATTCCTCTCAAGAGCTTTCAGGTCGGTCTCTACCACCACTCACTTTCCACTGGGGGCTCTGAGAAGCAGAGAAGGGTCTCATCAAGGTCATTGGTGAGCTCTTGAACCAGCGATTGGAGCAGTCTCTGTGCTGTAACTGCAGAGGCCATTCACAGAAAACAGCTTTTAGGGCAGTGATCAAACTGCTGTACAGACAGGCATCATATTTTTAGTCATCTTTAAAGTCCTCTTTTAGATCACTCATCCTCTGAAACAGTGTCCACCCTCCAGAAGGGATCAAAGTAATTTTTCCCTGCCCAAAACTCAGAGGTGGCTGTCAGGAGAAAGGAAAAACTGCTCCGGACAGACTGAACTTCCTGCAACTCAAACTGCACATCAGAGTGTCCAGCAAAAGGGACAAGCAGCTGTGGAGGATGGGGACAAACACTGAAAGGGGAGAGAATCCCTCAGAAAAAGGGACCAGAGAGGATGTAGGGGTCCTGAAAATGATCTGGCCTTCTTCCCCCAGAGCAGCCTGCCCACAGCAGAAGGGCAGAACCAAGAAGAAAGGTGGCAGAAGGCAGTGTGGATTCTTCCAGCCCCCAAGAGCCCCTTAGATATTGCTGCTGTGCCAAGAACTGGGATGCTTCTGGCCAAAAGGGTTCCCTCAGAATTTCCTGGAGCCCCCTGTTTTGTGTCAGGGCTGTATTTACTGCAGAGTGTGACAGGCAGTGTGGAGCCAATTTCTCGGAGCACTTTAACTCCCCCAGGCAGATGAGATCTGGCTCTTGCCTTCTCCTTCAAGTGCAAGAGCACTGCTTTTCTGTTTTCTTTAAAAGGTGTTCTCAGCCTCACGTCTCACAGAGCAGCTGCCTCGAGTGGCAGCTTTGTTTCCTGTGCTCTCTCTTTTGCAGCCTTCCCTCTAGAATAATTCTGTGTACAAAGGCCAGCAGGGAGGGAATCCTCTCTCAGGGAACAAAGAGGAGCAGTACTCTGGATTCAGGCCATAAAGAGCTCTCCAGGTGCAGCAAGCACATCCCATGATGTGGAGTTTGGTGCCTCTGAAGAGCCCCTAGGAGCACCAGGCTGTTCCTACAGCAGAGGAGGGGAGGCTGCTGCATGGGCATGGTCTGGGAGCTGAGATGAGCATGGCTGCCATGGAGGAATGGAATGAAAGAGGAGATGAGCATGAGGGGGGGATGCACAGGCTTGGCATGGGCTGGCTTGGTGTGGTTTCTCTCACCCTTGTGCACTGCAAGCAGTGGAGCAATGGTGCTCTGGTGCCAGACGGTGATTAGGAGTGTCCAGGGCAGAACTATCAGCACGATAGCCAGGATGTCTCGTCTCTTCGGCATCTCCAAGACTGACTGGGCTCACAGCTCCTCATTACCTGACAGTGAAAACCCCAGAGACAGAACAGCAGAGCACATGGAGAACAGAAATAAATGGGCAGGAAGGAGCAAGGACAGAGAGAGAGAATGCGAGAGAGGGAAGAGCAGCCGAGGCGACACGACTCATGGTCTTACCAGTGCTTACAACCCACCCATTGCAGAAGCAGGTTCGGAGAGACCTCGGCTTCTGAGCCCAGGAGCAGGAAGGCACTTCTGGGCAGCACTGCTGGAGCTGCCAGCAGGAACCTCAGGGACTCATGTGGGAGCAAATCTGCAACACAGAGCAAAGGCCAGTAGGCAGAGAAAGCACCCGAGTTCTCCTCGGAAAGAACAAGCCCCAATGAGGAGCAGCAGCATGCCACCCCTCCAGGGACATCCCTCCTTTGCATGCCCTTGTCAAGCAAGTCTCTCATGTCAGCTGAGCAAAAGCTGCTCAGTGCTGTACTGCCTGAGCCATCCCAGAGATCAGAACCTTCCCCTCAAGCCAGCCAAGCTCAGGGGAGGAGCAGAGACTGCCACAACTACAGCCCTGGCTGACATCTGCACATGCTGGGACCTCCAGATCCTCCCCAGAGCTCTTGAGGCAGCTGCACCTCTGCTCCTGGGAAAGGTGATTCCATATTTTTCCTGATTGATGCCTTAGGATTTTAGCTTTTCTGTTTTTCATCTATTTGAAACCCTGCAATTCTTCAGTGTAAAACTCTAAACTCCATATCCAGTGGGAGCTGCTGCTCTCCCATTTTGGGCAGACACAACAATTCCTCTCCAGGCCTGGCAATCAAGGACACCTCACTGCCTCAGGGCCTGAGAGATGGAAACAAAAGTGAGTTGGGGACAGCAAATTTAGTTTGAATGACTTCATTATCTGAAGCTGTAATTGGAAGATTAACCCCCAATATACAAATGGACCAAACTTATAAAAACATGAAAACCTGTGACCCAGTGTCCATTTTGGGTGTAGCCCCTGGGGGGCTTTGTCTGCCCTAAATGTACTTGAATAATAAATATTATTTATCCTTCTATAAATAGAAATAATTTTTATTCCCTTATTTTTGTCTGGCCTCTGTTTTTAAGTAGCCCCAGAAAAAGGCATCACTGCCATCAGCGTTCCCTCAGCTCAGCCCATCCTGCAGGCAGCTCCAACACAGCCAATTTCAGCTCAGGCTTCCAGCAGCCTGCTCAGATTGGTTCCCTCTCAGAGGTGCCTGGAGTATATTAAAGTACCACCATGGCTTAGTTTGATGCACGTACAAGATTTAAGCAGGCTGTATTTTACCAGGCACCTCAGTGAGCACAGCACTTAGTGCGCGGTGGGCAGTTTGCAAACACGGGTAGAGTTTAGTGCTGCTGCTCCCATGTGGGACAAGGCATTAGAGGCTGCTAAAAGGGCTGCAGTGCAGGCAGCCAGAGCCCAGGGATGCTGCAGAGGGAGCAGGATGCTCTGGGAAAAGCACTGCTCTCCCTCTGACAGTGATCTTATCACACCCCCTCACTAAACCCCCTCCAGCCTGGGCTCTTGGTGCCACTTGTGCAAATATTTTCCCAGAGCTGTTTTTTTCTTGGTTGCATGGGGCTGGTGTGGAAAAATCCAGGTTCACATCCCTGATTAGCCCAAACTGGATTGATCTGAGTTTGCCTTGGCCACTGGGCTGTAGAGCCAGTCCCCACCACTGAGCTCACTTGGAGTGAAATGGCTCCAAGAACTGACAGGTTTTTCCTCTAAAGGAATCTTGCAATCAAGCAATATTCAAGTAGCTGGACAGAACCTGATTCTTCCATATTAGCACTTCAATCACAAAGGTATAAATTTACCAGGGAAAACAGAGGGAAGGAGGTCACAGGTTGGGCTTTGTCCTTAAAAATGCCACTTAAATGTCCCTCGACTAAAATTTCAGTGAATATTTTTTTTTCCATGCATACAAAGCCCAAACTCGTAAGAAAATTTCCAGCCAACTCTAGCAAACAGCCAGTTCCCCAGTCAGAGCTCTCTCATTTGTTTTCAAAATTGGTGAAAGCAGCCTCATTCAGACAAAATAAACCAGGGAGGAAGAGGAAAGATTATTCCAGCAAGCATCAGCCTACTGCTGCATCCCTGTCCCGAGAATTCCCTCTGGCCTCGGTCTGCCAAAGCACAGTGCCCTGAGCAAAGAGCATCTGGCCTCACCCTTGCTGTCCCTGTGGCTGCTGACTGTGCCTGAATAGAGGACGAGGAGTGTTGGCATCCTTGGAATCCTCTGAAAAAGCTGGAACAAGTCCCCTGAGCATCACTGCAGGGCAGGGCCCTAAGGGGCAGCTGGAAAGGCTAAACACCTTACCTGGTAAAGTGCCTTCCCCAGTAATGCACCAAGGAAAGGATCCTGCTGCTGGAGATGGGGTGGGAGGAAATAACAGCTAAAAAAGCCACTCAGAGCCCATTCACAACCCCTGGCAAGCTGCCACAGTGGGCTGGCATCACCAAATGCTGTTTGTCAAGGGCAGCTTCCTCCAGACACAGCACCCCTACCTCAAAGCTGCCTTTCCCTGCCTCCTGCCCATCCAGGCTCAATCCAGCCTCGTCCCATGGGGCAGGCTGAGCTTGCCATAATGGCAAATGATGTGCTGGGTGCTGCTTTGCCACCCCTCAGCACTGGGGAGAAGGAGCAGGCTCCAATGCCTTGTGCACTGCTCTGTCCCCAGCGTTGATTCCCTTCCCTTTGCTCTGGAGAATCCAGCAGCTCGCTGGTTCCTCAGCTGTCACTGTGCAGCTCCAGCTCCAGCACAGCCCACTGGTGGCCCAGCAGGGAGAGCTGCCAGGCACAGGGGATGTTCCAGTGCTCCCTTTCCTGTCCCCCTGGAGCTAGCTGAGCTCCCTTTGCACCATCCTGGCTGCAGAGGAGCCTCAGATGAAGGGGCTGCAATGAATGATGAATGTCCCCAAAGGAACACGAACCCAGGGTGGCTCCCAGATGAAGATGGGTGGCAGGGACACAGAGCCCAGTTCTGGCCAGCTCTGAGCCTTGAGCTGCCCAGCAGTGTTGGGAAGAATGAATCAGGAAAACCTTATAAATATGAGTGCTTAGCAAAAGATTTGGAAACCATAAGCGAGATAGAAATGATAGCAGTTTTCGACTGTGTGGCTGAGAGCAACAATGTGAATGCTTGAAGGCCTCTTCCTTTGTTTAGATAATGCCAAATGCCACAAATACAAAAAAGCCAGCAGAGACCCTCTCCAGGCATGACAGGAAAGATCAGAGATAAGGTTTATAGATAAAAAAGCAGCAAAACATGGTAATATAGAGATTCCTATAGGTTGTATGCAAATGTTAGAGAATTTGTAACTTGTATTAGATTAGTTAGTGGAAATTAGAATATTCAACATAGAAGAAGATTTATTGTGTTGTAAACGGGAAAATCTCTCTCTTACATCTCCCTCTTACTTCTCTCTCTCTTATCTCTTAGAACTTCTACCCCCCACTCTCTTTCCATCGTGCTCTGAGCTGCAGCTGGCAGCTCCCAGCAGGGCCCTGTATACCCACACCCTATGCAATAAACTGCAGACTTCAAGACCAGAGTATAGAGAGCACCTGAGTTTGTCCTGACCACTGTCCCCAACAAAAATTCCCACACAGCAGCATCCAGGGAGCACCACGGGCTCTGCTCTGCAGTGTTCCCTCACTGCCAGTTCCTGAAGGGATCTGCTTTTATTGGTGATCCTGGCTGAAGAACGTGGCAAGAATTCCTTTGGGGCAGCTGACAGCACGATGAAATCTCCACCCAGAGCTTTCCAAGCTTCTCTCTGAACACCCTGGTGCCACCAAGGGCCTCAGTGCAAGGTGACTCCAGCTCTCAGTATCACAAAGCCACGTGCCAGAGCTGCTGGAGGTGAAATCCATTTCCTCCTGTGAACAACATCAGCCAGGAATTACATGGGAGCCTGTGAATTTACACTGCTGGTGAGAGGAGTCACAGCTTCTCAGAGGGCTTCCCCTACATCCCAAAATTTCTGTTGCCAAAGCCAGGTGATGATTTTTGTTGCAGTTTGTAGTCTGGGGAAATGATGCTCCTCTCCAACGCATTCACTGTAGCCCTTCCCCATCATAACACCACTCTCATTTTCCCAAAGTTTGAAACAAAACCTGCTTCATTCAGATTGTCACTTTTAAACTTCTCCTATCTCTTTCCCAGGGAAATGAAGGAGGAGGAACAAATTTAAACATCAATTAAAACAATCAAACTCTCTTTTCCACTACAGAAAGTATTGAGTCTTTTATTTTTTTTCTTTTTTTTTTTCTTTTTTTTCTTTTTTTTCTTTTTTTTCACTTTTGAAAAGTGAGGTTAAAGCCACACATCACTCAAACATAAGCAATTTTGAGGTTAAAGTACTCCTAAAACAAAGGAGTTTTGCACAGTTTTGGGAAGAATCAGGCACCACATGATGAAAGAGATCCCCATCCTCCGGCAGAGGGCAATGGTGTCGAGGAACGACAATATGGAAAGGGCACTGATCTAATAAAAAAGCTTTAATAAATCCTGGAGCCACGTGTTAGTAACATGCTGGATTATTAAACACTGAAGGTTTTTTTTTAAATCAAGTTAATTGGCATCAGCTCTGACACTTGCCATAGGAACGAGTGATTTGATCTGCAACCTTTATAGTCAGTTTTACCTTCATTCCTCTGCTGGGGCTGCTCAGCCCCAGTGTCATTAATCCTTGGTTTGCCCACACTGAAGAGAAGTGATTCAGAAAATGTTAAACTAAAGAATGGCTTGATTTGAATTTGTACCTATACATCTCACTGGAGTAAAAACATTGTCTAGATGTGAAAAAAATGCATCTAAAAAAATCCCCAAACAAATGTAGCAAATGCTTTGTTTTGCTCCAAACAAACCAGGAAATAACAAACAAATGCTGCCAAAACCTGCAACAAAAGCTTTGCAAACAAAATAAACACTTCAGGATATTCTCATCCAAAAGCTTTTACATCCCAAAATCTAAACACAGGGCTCCTTTCACTTTTGCAGCAGCAGCTGGGTCTGATCCCTGCTGGAAAATGATGCTGCAGTGGCGCAAGACAGAGTTGGTCCCTCTGCTCTGCTCACCTCAAAACAACCCCTGTGACTCCAAAAACCATTCTGAATTCACAATCAAGCTCAGGCAGGTTCTGGCACAGAAATTAACCCCAGAGGTGGAGTGCAGGGATGTCCTGCCCATTGCCCAGAGGGCGAAACTGAGGCACGTGGGGGTCACAGCACAGCAGACCCTGGGGAAAGGCTGGGTCAGGACAAGGTTGGATGGGATTGGGAACAACCTAGGAGGTGTCCCTGCCCATGGAAGGAGCTGGAACTGCATGACATTTAAGTTCCCTTCAACCCAAACCAATTCCCAACTGGAATTTTGGGATTCTGGAGCAGTTCTGAGCTCCAGGTTCTCCACACTCATCCCTGCTCCTTTCCACACTGCTTGGCAGGGGATGGGCACTGCAAGCCTCTGTCTAAGATGTTTTGGTATTTGACAGAACAGGCTTGTAAAGCTCAGGCTAAAAATAAAGGTAGTAATAAAAGCCTCTTGCTCGTTAATTACTCTGTAAGCCATTACTGCCTAAAAACCCCATAATTTTAATGGGGGCTATTATAAGTATAATAGCAAAACTGTGGAGCTAATTAGTGTTTAGTTATTAAGCAGAACATAGCCAGAACTGAGTAATGAGCAGACAGAATTGCTGCTTCTTGGAGGATTTAATCTAGGGTGGTGTTTTCAAGCTCAGATTCTCCCAATCCAGGGGACAAAAGGACAGAGGATTTTCAGGCCAGACAGCTGTGAGGGGAAATGGCCATCCCTGGGCTGATCTGTGCAGCACAAACCCTGCACTGCAAATCAACAAAGGGAGGGAGAATGATCAGGAATGCTTCAGGTCTCCAGGAGAATCCTCCCAGCTGGAGGAGACCCACATTCATCCATGAGAATCCAGATTTTGGAGCCAGTGCTGCAATGGAGGGTGAAAGTTTGCATCATCTCTTCATGCATTTGTTTCCTTCTTTTAAATATTAAAATAATTCCTAGGGCCAGAAATAATGCCTTTTTATTTTTTTTTATTTTTTTTTTTTTTTTTTTTTTTTTTTTTTTTTTTTTTTTTTAATTTTTAATTTTTAGATTTCAGAAGCTCAGAGGTACTGGAAAAACCTGCTAAGGAAGCTCAGTTTCTGGAGGCTGTTTTTTCACTCAATATTTTCTCCAGCTTCACCTGCAAACCACAGTCACTGAACTTTCCTTGGCTACATTCCTTGTGTTTCCCAAGCTGCCACAGAAACTGAGGCACAAAATTTCCCTGACCTTGCAACAAAACCCAACCCACCCTTCCCTTCCAGCCTGAGCCCTGTTGCCACAAATGGGATCAAGGACACAGATTATCTCCCAGGAAAAAAAAATAACCAAGCTTCTGAGAACAACACATAAGTTTTAAAGCAAGCATGAGTAAAGTGGATCAAGGGAGCTCAACACAAGCACAATTAGCTGCTGGAACTTATTGCCACAGGATGCTGAGAAGAACAAGAACTTAACAGGATTCAGAAAAAGGATTAGTTGTGTATGTGAATAAAATATCCAGAATTAGAATGAACCACCCACCCAGTTTGGAAAACATAAAAACCCTTCAGTTTCAGAGTTTCAGCCAAATTTTAACAAACATCAGAAACTCTTCTCCAGATTAATCCCCCCTGTGTGGTAGAATCAGGACAGGAGGTGTGTGACACAGTCCCAAGGTTCCACTGCTTCCAACAGCAATCCCATCTCCTGGGAAAGCTTGGAAAGCTTGGATTTATTGTCCTGAATGTGTTTGTTTTCCTGTATGAGCTCTCAGTGCAGTCATCACCACAGAGATTTCTCCCTAACTGCAGGCACTGCACTTCCTCTCCTTGATGCTCCAAAGGGATTTTTTTCCAAGGCTGGAAAAGGCAGGAATCCTTTTATTAAGTGATTTGGGAAAGGGCTGAACCTGGGCTTTGCAACCTTCTTGTGCTCAGCAAAGCAGGACAAAACAAATGTGTCCCACACTGGGTGAGCAGTGGTGGGGCTGCTGTGGGTCCTGGATGCTGGCACAGCCTCACCAGGGAATGGCACCACTTTTAGGGACCTTTCTGCTTCCAGAGGATGCTCTGCTCTGCCAGGGCTGGCAGCTCTCTCTCCAGGCAGGAAAGCTGAGGCTTGACTCAGGTCTGGAATGACGGAACCTCTCCAGCAGCCAATCCTCCCTGATAAATTGCTGCACTTCACACAGTTTTTAAAAAGCATCTCTCCCAAGATGAAAAGCTGCTTGACTTACAGCCGACTTCCAAAATAGGAAGGCAACGGGGAGTTGTTTTTCTTCGGGAAAAGTTGGTGGATTTTCCTTCAGGCTGCTTGTGGGTGAATGCTGGGGAAATGCTCCAACAATTCTCTCATGTAAGGTGTAATAAATAACGAGTCTTTTGTTCGCTCCCTGACATTGAAGGAATGTTGCCAAGACTTATGAGGCCAGGATGTTAATTGTTCTGCTTTGATCCTCTGACAGACAGACCTTGAAAAAGATATCGCTAGAACTTGTTAATAGTTTTGCTCTGCTTGATAGGCCTTAAAGTAAAAAGCCAGAATGTGTTCTGCTTGCATAATCACATATTGTTTTAAGTGCCAAGAAAGGAGTCAGTGGCTGAGGAAGACTACTCGCCCTCATCCCCCGACCACCAGAAGGCAGAAAAAGACCCCCTAGCAACTGGAGGAGCATGCGCAGAACTACTGGAGGAGGAGCACGTGACCCAAAAACTGAACAGCATAAAAGAAACAAACTAAGGGGGGTGGGGCGCAGCAGGTAGTGGAGTGGAGACTCCCCTGCTGCCCAGCGCTGATTTTGCTTTTGCTTTCTGTAACCAATAAATCTTTTAAATTATTATTCGATCTTTTATGGCCCATTGCGCTCATTTATAACAATTTGGTGCCGTGACTCGGATCGAGATTTTGGAGGGGCTCTCTGCCTGCGGGGAGGCGCGCCCCACCATTTTGGTGGCCCCAGGGACGGGAGTCCTATCCCGACCTCGACCAATGAACCTAAAATTAAGAAAGCAAAAGCAAAGGTAGGAGGGCCCAGTTGACCCCTTAAACTTTGTGCACAAAGTCCGGACGAAGACACAGGACGCGTAAGTATAAGGGATCCGTTCAGGCGGGGTTGGGATTCTGGAGTACAACGTGTGGTGTGTGTGTGAGAGGGGGACTGGCAGTCAGATTCCCCAAGCGAGTGTGGACCCTTAGTAGTGCGGTTCCCATTGACCCGCGAGGGCGTGGGCCACGAAACAGGGGAAGCGAAAGTGATTTTTGGTGTGAGTGAAGGTACTCCGGAGGAAATGGGGTAGGGGAAGAGTAAACCTCCTGCAAGTGTTAAACTCCCACCCATACCTAGAGATAGTCCCTTGTGATTTTTACTAGAAACTTGGGACCATTTCCCTGGAACGGAAGGGAAGGATAAGGCAAAAATGATATATTACTGTGTAGAAGTCTGGGGTGGGAAGGAGATTTCAAGAAACGTGTTCTGGCCAATATTTGGGTCAACAGAGGATTGGATAAAACAGAGATTAAATATTTGGGTAAATACAAAAAAACCTGTTTGTTTGGAGGAAAGTGAGTATGCAAAAATCTGGATAGCCCGTCCTGAGGTTTTTATCTTTAAACTGACCGAAAAAGGGAATAACAAAAATAAGAAAAAGGGAGGTAGGAAAGAAGAAATCCTAATGGTACCCCCTCCACACATACCCCCACCGCAGGCCCCTGCCCCCAGTGTACCCCCCCCCAGAGGAGGATTCGGATTCAGATCTTTCGAGCTACTCAGGACCAGTCACTAGAGGGAGATCTAGGAAACAACAAGAAAATTTATTTCCATTAAGAGAAATGCCTATGGGGGGTCCTCAGGCAGGAATAGGATTTATATCTGTGCCCCTCAGTTCAGGGGATGTTAGGGAATTTAAGAAGGAAATGGGACACTTATTAGAAGACCCGCTGGGAGTTGCTGAAAGAGTGGACCAATTTCTGGGTCCTAATATGTATACCTGGGATGAATTACAGGCCATTTTGAACATCCTGTTTACGGCCGAAGAGAAAAATATGATTAGGAGGGAGGGCATGCGTATCTGGGACGCCCAACATGCTCAGGGTCCTGCAGCTAACACCAAATGGCCCCTTCAAAATCCTCAGTGGGATCATCAGAATCCTGCACATCGAACACACATGCAGGACCTGAGGACAATCATAGTTCAGGGAATTAGGGAATCAGTCCCGAGAGGCCAGAACATCAATAAAGCATTTAATGAGAGACAAAAGAAGGATGAAACCCCCACAGAGTGGTTAGAGAGGTTGAGAAAAAATTTCCAGCTTTATTCAGGAATGGATCCAGATGGTCAAATGGGACAGGCAGTGTTGAAGGTACATTTTGTGTCTAAATCTTGGGAAGATATAAGGAAGAAGATACAAAAGCTGGAAGACTGGCAGGATAGAGGCTTAAATGAGCTATTGAGAGAGGCCCAAAAGGTGTATGTCCGAAGGGAAGAGGAAAGTCAGAAACGGCAAGTTAGAATGATGGTTGCTGCGGTACGAGAAAGTAGGGAACAGGGTCAGAGGGAGACACAGAGGCGGCCAGTAAGAGAGCTTAAGGAGTCTAGGGATTCAAGGGAGAGACAGGACATTAAGGTGTGTTTTTATTGTGGGAAAAAAGGACATTTCAAGAAAGAGTGTAGGGTCAGGATTCGGGATGAAAAGGAGTTCAAGACAGATTAGAGGGGTCAGGGGCTCTATCTCTTGGGGACACGGAAACATCATAAGGAGCCCTTGATAAAACTGAAGGTGGGTCCCCATGGCCAGGAAATAGTTTTTCTGGTTGACACAGGAGCTGAAAGATCAACTATTCAGTTTTTGCGGAAAGGATGTAGTCTATCTAAAGAGACTGCCACAGTAGTAGAAGCAAAGGGAGAACCCTTTGAGGTGGGGGTTATTAAAAGGGTAACAGTTGAATCAGAATCAAGAATTGGGTTGGGAGACTTTTTGTTAGTATCAGAATCTGAATATAATTTATTGGGGAGAGATATGATTATAGAACTAGGAATTAGGATAGAAGTAGTAGAGAAGGAACTACAAATTAAACTCTGTCCTCTCAGAGTGGAGGACGAAGAAAAGATAAACCCTGAAGTATGGTATAATCCAGGAAACGTGGGGCAGCTAAAAATAGCCCCATTTTCGGTGATTATCAGAAATCCGGAAGTCCCGGTAAAAATAAAGCAATATCCCATATCCCCTGAGGGTCGATGGGGATTAAAACCTGAGGTAGATAGATTGTTGAGCAAGGGGCTGCTAGAACCATGCATGTCACCCTTCAACACACCGATACTCCCTGTGCGCAAATCAGATGGCACTTATCGGTTAGTGCACGACTTAAGGGAAATTAATAAACGCACAGTGGCTCGGTTCCCCGTGGTGGCAAATCCATATACACTCTTAAGTAAATTGGGGCCTAACAACTTATGGTATAGTGTCATAGATTTAAAGGATGCCTTTTGGGCTTGCCCTCTCGACGAGGCAAGCTGGGATTACTTTGCATTTGAATGGGAGGACCCCGATACAGGAAGGAGGCAACAGCTGAGGTGGACAGTGTTACCCCAGGGGTTCACAGAATCTCCAAATTTGTTTGGACAGGCATTGGAACAGATTTTGCAGGATTACCAAACAGGACCGGGAGTAACCCTGATACAATATGTAGATGATCTGCTTCTGGCAGGGGAACATGAGGAGGATGTAAGGAAAGAAAGTATAAGGCTGTTGAATTTTCTGGGACTTAAGGGGTTAAAAGTTTCTAAGACTAAACTTCAGTTTGTAGAGGAGGAGGTAAAATATTTGGGGCACTATTTAAAGAAGGGAGAGAAAAGAATAGACCCTGAAAGGATCCAAGCAATTATGTCACTACCTATTCCAAAAAACAAGAGACAAGTTCGTCAAATTTTAGGACTTACTGGGTACTGCAGGCAGTGGATTGAAAATTATAGCAGTAAAGCTAGATTTCTTTACCATAAATTAACACAGGAAGGGCTAATGAAATGGAGTCAAGAAGACACAGAGAAACTTCAGGAATTAAAGGAAAGTTTGGTCCATGCCCCGGTCTTAAGCCTCCCGGATGTGAGGAGACCATTTTTCTTATTTGTAAACATAGAAGAGGGTATTGCATTTGGGGTACTTACCCAGGATTGGGCAGGGAAAAAGAAGCCTGTTGCATATTTATCAAAAATTTTAGATCCTGTGAGTAGGGTCTGGCCAACCTGTTTACAAATAGTGGCCGGATGTGCCCTATTGGTGGAAGAAGCTAGAAAAATTACTTTTAATGGTAATCTCAAAGTAATGTCCCCTCACAACATCCGGAGCGTATTACAGCAAAAAGCAGAAAAATGGATTTCAGATGCTAGGCTTCTAAAGTATGAAGGAATTTTGGTAGAGGCACCCAATTTGACGTTAGAAACCACTGCACTACAGAACCCGGCCGCATTTTTATACGGGGAACCAGAGCATGAGTGTTTGACCCATGACTGTATAGCTACAATAGAGGAGCAGACGAAGATTAGACCGGATTTAGAAGAAGAGGAATTAGAAAGTGGTGAAAGACTTTTCGTGGATGGATCCTCCAGGGTAATAGAAGGGAAAAGAAAATCAGGGTATGCAATAGTGCAGGGTCTGAACTTACAGGTGGTAGAGTCGGGTGCATTAGACAGATCATGGTCTGCCCCGGCATGTGAATTATATGCAATATTAAGGGCCTTGAAACTTCTTGAGGGGGAGGAGGGGACAATATATACTGATTCTAGATATGGATTTGGAGTAGTCCATACATTTGGAAAGCTATGGGAAAAAAGGGGCCTTATCAACTCACAGGGGAAGGATTTGATACACCAGAAACTTATAGTTGAGATATTAAAAGCTCTGAGAGGGCCGACAAGGTTAGCAGTGGTTCATTTAAAGGGACACCAACGAGGAATAGATTTAAAAAGCAGGGGGAACAACACTGCAGATCAGGAGGCAAAACGGGCAGCCCTAAAGGAAATGGTCCTAAAAGAAAAAGGGGGGCAAAGGGGAGAAGATGGAGTCAAGGACGGTGAAAACACTGACACAATTTTTACGAATGAGGAGAAAGAGAGACTTAGAAGAATGGGTGTTACAGAGGAAGCAGGAAAGTGGATATTAGCAGACGGCCGGGAAGTGTTACCAAAGGCAATAGCTCAAAGGGTATTGTATAAGTTACATCAGAAAACTCATTGGGGAGCCCAGGGGCTGGTGGATCACTTTGCCACTAGGTACATGAGCATCGGGCTCCACGATATAGCTAAACATATCACAAAGGGATGTCCTACCTGTTTGCGGGTAAATCGAAGTAACCTCAGAAGATTACCCTATGGGGGAAGGCCTCTAGCAAAACAACCCTTTGCAAATATTCAAGTGGATTTTACTGAATTGCCAAAGGTGGGGAGGATTAAATATCTTTTAGTAGTAGTAGATCATCTTACTCATTATGTGGAAGCCTTCCCGACATCAAGGGAAACCGCACGAACAGTAGTAAAAGCCCTGCTGGAGGAGATAGTCCCCAGGTATGGTGTACCAGAAACAATTGACTCTGATAAGGGGCCGCACTTTACATCAAAGGTAACTCAGGAGCTGGCAGCAGCATTAGGAATAAAATGGGAACAACATACTCCTTGGCACCCTCAAAGTTCAGGCCGGGTAG
>NW_026612852.1:0-29248 GCF_029582105.1 Oenanthe melanoleuca | reverse complement strand
TAATTCTGGGATAATTTTCAGAATTTGGGGCAGAGCAACTCTTTGAAGCTCTGCATCAGCCTCGCCCTGGGAGAGAGAATTTGGGAATTCTGGGAATTTTGGGATAATTCTGGGAATCTTGGGGCATTTGGGGGGATTTTTGGGGGAATTTTTTGGGGGATTTTCTGAGGTTTTGTGTTGCGTTTTTTTTCTTTGTTTTTGTTTTTAATTTTGGGGTTTGGCGGGGGGGGGGGTTTGGGATCTTGAGATGGTTTGAGGGGATTTTTGGGGATTTCTTTGGGGATTGGTGGAATTTGGTGGAATTCAGGGCACCAACACCGTGGGACCCCAAACACTTCCAGGTGTCCCCAGGTGTCCCAGGTCTGTCCCAGGTATCCCCCAAGTGCCCCCAGGTGTCCCCAGATGTGTCCCAAATGCCCCCAGGTGTCCCAGGTTTGTCCCACGTGCCCCCAGGTGTGTCCCAGGTGTGTCCGGTACCTGTCTCGCTCGGCGCTGTGGGAGCTGCTGGTCCAGTGTCCCCAAATGTCCCCAAAAGCCCCTGTGCTGTCCCCAGGTGTGCCCAGGTGTCCCCAGGTGTGTCCAGGTCTCCTAGGTGTGTCCCAGGTGTGTTTGCAGGTGTCCCCCAGGCACCCCCAAACTCCCTCAGGTGTGCCCAGGTGACCCCAAGTACCTCCAAGGGTCCCTTGGTGTCCCCAGGTGTGCCCAGGTATTTCTCAGGTGTATCCCAGGTGCCCCCAATGCCCCCAGGTGTGCCCAGGTGTATCCCATGTGTATCCCAGCTGTATCCCATGTGTATCCCAGGTGTGCCCATGTGTATCCCAGCTGTATCCCAGGTGTATCCCAGATGCGCCCAGGTGTCTCAGGTGTGCCCAGGTGCGCTCACCTGTCGTGGTCGGCGCTCCGGAAGCGCGGCAGGATCTGCCGGAAGCTGCCCCTGAACCCCCCCAGGTGTCTCCCAGGTGTGTTCCCCTGTCCCAGGTGCGCCCAGGTGTATCCCAGGTGTGCCCAGCTGTATCCCAGGTGCGCCCAGGTGTATCTCAGGTGTGCCCAGGTGTCTCCCAGGTGTGTTCCCCTGTCCCAGGTGTGCCAATGTGTATCCCAGGTGTATCCCAGGTGTACCCAGGTGTATCCCAGCTGTATCCCAGGTGTATCTCAGGTGTATCCCAGGTGTGTTCCCCTGCCCCAGATGTATCTCAGGTGTCTCCCAGGTGTGTTCCCCTGTCCCAGGTGTGCCCATGTGTATCCCAGGTGTATCCCAGGTGTCTCAGGTGTGCCCAGCTGTATCCCAGGTGTGTTCCCCTGCCCCAGGTGTATCCAAGGTGTGCCCAAGTGTATCCCAGGTGTGTCCCAGGTGTATCTCAGGTGTCTCCCAGGTGTGTTCCCCTGTCCCAGGTGTATCCCAGGTGTATCCCAGGTGCGCCCAGGTGTCTCAGGTGTGCCCAGGTGCGCTCACCTGTCGTGGTCGGCGCTCCGGAAGCGCGGCAGGATCTGCCGGAAGCTGCTGGTCCGGTCCAGCTTGGGCTGGCTCTTGGTTCTCTTGATGGAGCTCTTGAGGCGCCGGCTCAGGAAGCCTTGCTGGGGACACAGGGGTCACTCGGGGTCAGCCAGGGGTCACTCGGGGGGCACGGGGTCACTGGGAGGTCATGGGGTCAGCCAGGGGTCATAGGGGTCACTCGAGAGTCATGGTGTCACTCAGGGGTCACAGAGGTCACCCAGGGGTCACGTGAGTTGCCCAAGGGTCCCAGGGGGGCACTGAGGGACACCAGGAGGTCACCGGGGTCACTCAGGGGTCACTGAGTGTCACCGAGGTCACCCAGAGTCTCCAGGGGTCATCCAGGGTCACCGGGGTCACCGAGGGGTCACTGAGGGGTCACCGAGGTCACCAGAGGCGTCATTGCTATGGTTTCCATAGCGATGGGCGGCAGTTGCCATGGCAACGGGCACAGTCATGACACGGGTTACCCCGTTACCATGGCAACGGGTTATCTCAGAACTGGGTTACATCGTTGCCATGGCAACGGGTTATCCCAGATCCAGGTTGTCCGGTTGCCATGGCAACACACGAGTCAGGACCTGGGTTACATGGTTGCCATGGTAACGGGTTATTTCAGATCCACGTTACCCAGTTACCATGGCAACGGGTTAGTCCAGGTCGCGGTTAGCTGGTTACCACGGCAACGGGTCTTTCCAGACGTGGGTTACCTGGTTACCATGGTAACGGGTTATTCCAAACCTGGGTTATCTGGTTACCATGGTAATGGGCGATTCAGGACCTCGGTTACCTGGTCACCATGGCAACGGGTTAGTCCAGATCCCATGGCAACAGGGACGTAACGGGTCACTGTAACCATGGCAACAGGCACAACCACTGTAACCATGGCAACAGGGAAGTGATGGACCGGGGTAACCATGGCAACAGGCAGGACCACAGCAACCACAAGAACAGGGAAGTGACGGACCACGGTAACCATGGCAACGGTGCTGGGCTTGTGACCACGGGTACAGGTAATTGGGAACTCGGGTAACCATGGCAACGGGTCATGGGTGACAACGGTAACCACGACAAGCGGGGTGTGATGGGGTAACCATAGCAACGGGAGTACGGGGATCACGATAACCACGGCAATGGAGGGCGAGGATAACGGTAACCACGGCAACTGGTGATGGGTGATGATGGTAACCACGGCAACAGGCATGTGGGAACCATGGCAAGGGGCGATGGTGAACACAGTAACCACGGAAACAAGTGATGGGTGACAACAGCAACCATGACAGCAGGCACGTGGGGACCATGCAATGGATGATGGTGATCACAGTAACCATGGAAACAGGTGATGGGGTGATGATGGTAACCATAGCAACGGGTGATGGCGATCACAGTAACCATGGATACGGGTGATGGAGTGATGATGGTAACCATGGTAACAGGCACTGTCTGATGCTGGCATCCATGGCACTACCCCGAGGTTGCCATGGTGACAGATGATGGGGTGATGCTGGTAACCATGGTGACCCCGCGGTTGCCATGGTGACAGATGATGGGGTGATGCTGGTAACCATGGTGACCCCGCGGTTGCCATGGCACCGGGCGATGGGTGATGACGGTAACCATGGTGACCCCGCGGTTGCCATGGCGCTGGATGATGGGTGATGACGGTAACCATGGTGACCCCGCGGTCGCCATGGCGCCGGGAGATGAGTGATGACGGTAACCATGGTGACCCCGCGGTTGCCATGGCGCCGGGCGATGGGCGATAATGGTAACCATGGTGACCCCGCGGTTGCCATGGCGCCGGGCGATGGGTGATGCTGGTAACCATGGTGACCCTGCGGTCGCCATGGCGCCGGGCGATGGGTGATGATGGTAACCATGGTGACCCCGCGGTTGCCATGGCACCGGGCGATGGGTGATGACGGTAACCATGGTGACCCCGCGGTTGCCATGGCGCTGGATGATGGGTGATGACGGTTGCCATGGTGACCCCGCGGTCGCCATGGCGCCGGGCGATGGGTGATGCTGGTAACCATGGTGACCCCGCGGTCGCCATGGCGCCGGGCGATGGGTGATGCTGGTAACCATGGTGACCCCGTGGTCGCCATGGTGCCGGGCGATGGGTGATGCTGGTAACCATGGTGACCCCGCGGTTGCCATGGCGCCGGGCGATGGGTGATGCCGGTTGCCATGGTGACGCTCACCGAGGGCCGGAAGGGCGGCGCGGGCGGCGCGTCCATGTTGATGCTGAACTGCTTCCCCCCGGGAACGCTCTTCCTGCGGGAGCGGCCGCCGTGGTAATCTGGGAACGGGGCCACCGACGTCAGGAACCCCAAAATCCCAGCCCCAAATCCCAACCCCAAAATCCCAGCCCCAAAATCCCAGCCCCAAAATCCCACCCCAAATCCAGCCCCAAAATCCCAGCCCCAAAATCCCAGCCCCAAATCCTAACCCCAAATCCCAACCCCAAAATTGGGGAGATCCCAAAATCCCAGCCCCAAATCCCAACCCCAAATCCCAACCCCAAATCCCAACCCCAAAATCCCAACCCCAAAATCCCAACCCCAAAATCCCAGCCCCAAATCCCAACCCCAAATCCCAGCCCCAAATTCCCAACCCCAAAATCCCAACCCCAAATTACCCAGCCCCAAAATCCCAACCCCAAAATCCCAACCCCAAATCCCAACCCCAAAATTGGGGAGATCCCAAAATCCCAGCCCCAAATCCCAACCCCAAAATCCCAGCCCCAAAATCCCAACCCCAAATCCCAACCCCAAAACCCGGGGGGAACCCAAAACCCCAACCCCAAAATCGGGGGAACCCGAAATCCCAACCCCAAAATCTGGGGGGACCTGAAATTCCAGCCCCAAAATCCCAACCCCAAAACCCGGGGGGACCTGAAATCTGGGGGGACCCGAAATCCCAGCCCCAAATCCGGGGGGACCTGAAATTCGGGGAGACCCCAAAATCCCAACCCCAAAATTGGGGAGATCCCGAAATCCCAACCCCAAATCCTCTGGGGGGTCCCAAAATTCACCCCAAGGGTAGAAGGAAGAGGAAGTTTGGGAAAAATTTGAGGAAATTTGGGAATTTTGGGGAAAATTGGGGGAAATTTTCGGGACCCTCCCCCCAAATTTCAGGACCCCTCCCCAAATTTTAGACCCCATCCCAAATTTGGGTCCCCCCAATTCCCACCCCCCCCCCTCCAAATTGAGACCCCCCCCTCCCCTCCCGCCCCAAAATTTGGGGTCCCTTTAATTCTGCCTCAACCCCTCCCCAAAAATCTCCCAGGACCCCTCCCCAAAATTCCCCAAATTCCTTCCCCTCCCCAAAATCTCTTTAACCCCGAGCCCCCTCCTCAAATTTCGGGGTCACTTCAATTCTGTCCCCCAAAAAACCCCCCAAAACCCCCAAAACCCCCCAAAAATTCTTCCCCCTTCCCAAATTCCGGGATGTTTTAATTCTGCCTTCCTAAACCTCCCCCAAAACTCCTCAAACCCCCCCAAATCCCCCTGAACCCCCCCAAAAATCCTTCCCCGCCCTAAGATCCTCCCCAAAATCCCCGAGCCCCCTCCCCAAATTTGTGTCTCCTCCCCAAATCCTTCCCCCCTCCCTAAATCCTCTTTAACCCCGACCCCCTCCCCAAATTTTGGCCTCCATATAATTAATTAATTAATACAATGTAATAATATCATTAATTCTGCCCCCATAAACCCCCCCAAATTCCCCCCCCCGCCCCATTTCCTACCGGCCACGGTGCTGCTGCCGCCCTCGGGGCGCGGGCGGGGCCCGGGGGGGGGGCCCAGGGTCCAGGGGGACCCCGAGATTTGGGGGGGGGGTCGCGGCGGGGGGGGGGCCCCCCCACATGTTCCTAGAGCGGCGCCGGGGCCCCCCCGAGCCCCCCCCGAGGGGGGGGAGCGACCCCCGCGAGCATCCGGGGGGGGGGCGGGGGGGCGGGGGGGGGGGAGCGCACCTGGGGGGGCGGGGCAGAAACTCACCTGGGGGGCGGGGCTAAAAGGGGGGGTCAGACACACCTGGGGGGGGAGGGTCAGACACACCTGGGGGGTCACAGACACACCTGGGGGGTCACAGACACACCTGGGGGTGTCAGACACACCTGGGGGGTCAGACACACCTGGGGGGGCACAGTCACACCTGGGGAGGGTCAGACACACCCGGGGGGGTCAGACACACCTGGGGGGGCACAGTCACACCTGGGGAGGGTCAGACACACCTGGGGGGGGCACAGACACACCTGGGGGGGCACAGACACACCTAGGGGGGTCAGACACACCTGGGGGGGTCAGACACACCTGGGAGGGTCAGACACACCTGGGGGGGGCACAGACACACCTGGGGGGGTCAGACACACCTGGGGGGGCACAGACACACCTGGGGGGGTCAGACACACCTGGGGGGGAGGGTCAGACACAACTGGGGGGGTCAGACACACCTGGGGGGTCACAGACACACCTGGGGGGGCACAGTCACACCTGGGGGGGTCAGACACACCTGGGGGGTCACAGACACACCTGGGGGGGTCAGACACACCTGGGGGGGGTCACAGTCACACCTGGGGGGTCACAGACACACCTGAGGGGTCACAGACACACCTGGGGGGGCACAGTCACACCTGGGGGGTCAGACACACCTGGGGGGGCACAGTCACACCACACACACCTGACCCACACACGCTCACCTGAGCCCCCACACTCAGCTGAGCCCCCACCCCCCTTTCACACTCACCTGAGCCCCCCAGGCCTGCACTGACCCCAAACCCCCCCGGCCCTCACCTGGTCTCTCACACTCACCTGAACCCCCCCGTGCACATGCAGGCTCCCCAAGCCTCGCACACTCACCTGAGCCCTGCACTGACCCCAAACCCCCCCAGCCCCTCTCACACACACCTGAACCTTCCAGCACGCTCACCTGAGCCCCCAGCCCCTCTCACACACTCACCTGGTTCCTCACACTCACCTGAGCCTCCCGTGCACGCTCACCTGAGCCCTGCACTGACCCCAAACCCCCCCAGCCCCCCGGCCCTCGCACACTCACCTGAGCCCCCCCCAAACCTGCACTGACCCCAAACCCCTCTGGCCTTTTGCAGGTTCACCGAGCCCCCCGTGCACGCTCACCTGAGCCCCCAAACCCCCCCGTGCACGCTCACCTGAGCCCCCCAAACCCCCCCGTGCACGCTCACCTGAGCCCCCAAACCCCCTCACCTGGTCCCTCACACTCACAACTGCCCCCTTGGCACACACACCTCAAACCCCCCCAGCCCCACCTGTGCACACTCACCTGAGCCCTGCAGTGACCCCAAACCCTCACACGCTCACCTGAGCGCCCCCGGCCCCGTGCACGCTCACCTGGTCCCTCACACTCACCTGAACCCTCCCGTGCACACTCACCTGAGCCCTGCACTGACCCCAAACCCTTCCCAGCTCCCCCCGGCCTTACACGCTCACCTGAGCCCCCCTTTGCACGCTCACCTGAGCCCCCCCAGCCTTACACGCTCACCTGAGCCCCCCCGGCCCTTACACGCTCACCTGAGCCCCCCCAGCCCTTGCACCTTTACCTGAGCCCCCCTTTGCACGCTCACCTGAGCCCCCCCGGCCTTACACGCTCACCTGAGCCCCCCCGGCCCCCCCCCCCCACTCACCTGTTCCCTCACGCTCACCTGAGCCCCCCCCGCTCACCCGCCCCTCCCCTTCCTTTCCCACGCTCCCCCCCTCCATTTTTCGCCCCCCCCCCCCCCATTTTGCACACTCACTCCCCCTCCCCTCCCCCCCTCCCCCCGCTCGCGGCTCCGCGCGCCGCCCCCGCCGCCCCTCCCCCCCTTCCCTCCCCCTCCCCCCCCGCACACTCGCCATCCCCATTCCCACACTCGCCATCCCCGTTCCCACACTCGCCATTCCCATTCCCACACTCGCCATTCCCCTCTCCACACTCGCCATCCCCGTTCCCACACTCGCCATCCCCCCGTCCACACTCGCCACACTCGCCCCCCCCTCACTCACCCGGCGCCGCCGCCGCCGCCCCGCGCTCGGGAGGCCCCGCCCACCGCGCTCGGGACACGCCCACCGCGCTCGGGACACGCCCACCGCGTACAAAGCCCCGCCCCGCGGGAGAGGCCACGCCCCGAAATGGAGGAGGCCACGCCCAGAGCGGGGGCGTGGGAAAGGGGCGGGGCCAGAGGGCCGTGGGAAAAAAGGGGGGCGGGGGAAATGGGGAGACTGGTGGCACTGGGGACACTGAGGGTGATGGCACTGGGACACACTGGTGGCACTGGGGACAGTGGGGATGGTGGCACTGGGACGCACTGGTGGCACTGGGGACACTGGGGACAGATTGGTAACACTGGTGGCACTGGAACACACTGGTGGCACTGGGGACAGTGGGGATGGTGGCACTGGGACGCACTGGTGGCACTGGTGGCACTGGGGACAGATTGGTAACACTGGTGGCACTGGGACACTGGGGATGGTGGCACTGGGACGCACTGGTGGCACTGGGGACACTGGGGACAGATTGGTAACACTGGTGGCACTGGAACACACTGGTGGCACTGGGGACAGTGGAGATGGTGACAGCTGTGGCATCATTGGTGGCACTGGGGACACTGGTGACAGCGGTGGCACTGATGGCACTGGAGATGGTGGCACTGGGGACAGTGGGGATGGTGGCACTGGGACACACTGGTGGCACGGGGGACAGATTGGTAACACTGGTGGCACTGGGACACATTGGGGGCATGGTGGCACCGGTGGATCTGGTGGCACTGGGACACTGGAGATGGTGGCACTGGGACGCACTGGTGGCACTGGGACACATTGGGGGCATGGTGGCACTGGGACACACTGGTGGCACTGGGGACAGTGGGGATGGTGGCACTGGGACGCACTGGTGGCACGGGGGACAGATTGGTAACACTGGTGGCACTGGGACACACTGGTGGCACTGAGGATGGTGGCACTGGGGATACTGGGGACAGTGGTGATGGTGGCAGTGGGGACACTAGGGACAGAGGTGGCGGTGAGTGGTGTCATTGGTGGCACTGGTGACACTGGTGATGGTGGCACTGATGGCACTGGTGACACTGGTGATGGTGGCAGCGGTGACATTTATGGCAGTGGATGATGACAGTGGTGACAATGACACTGGTGGCACTGGATGGTGGCAGCGATGGTGGCAGTGGTGACAGAGGCAGAGGATGGTGGCACTGGTGGCACTGGGTGGTGACAGCGGTGACAATGGCACTGGTGGCACTGGTGGCAGAAAGCAGTGGTGGCACTGGTGTCCCTGTCCCCAATGGCACTGCTGGCACTGGTGACAGCGGTGTGGGGTGACACTGGTGGCAGCAGGAGTGACACTGGTGGCACTGAGGGGGTGGCAGCAGGGAGGTGACAGTGGTGGCAGTGACAGAGTGGCCCTGGTGTCCCTGTCCCCAGTGGCACTGCTGGCACTGCTGGCACTGGTGGCAGCGGTGAGGGCTGGCAGCAGGACGGGGACAGTGGTGGCACTGCTGGTGACACTGGTGGCCTCTGGCCCTGATAAGGGTGGTGGCCCTGGTGTCCCTGTCCCCAATCAGGGGGTGGCAGTGGTGGCCCTGTCCCTGTCCCCAGTGGCACTGGTGGCAGGGGTGGCCCTGTCCCCATTAGGAGCGGTGGCACTGGTGGCCCTGGTGTCCCTGTCCCCAATCAGGGGGTGGCAGTGGTGGCCCTGTCCCTGTCCCCAGTGGCACTGGTGGCACTGGTGGCCCTGTCCCCTCCCTGTCCCCATCCTTGTCCCCCTCCCTGTCTCCATGTCCCTCCCTGTCCCCTCCCTGTCTCTGTCCCCTCCTTGTCCCCAGTCATGGGGGTGGCCCTGTCCCCCTGTCCCCATCCCTGTCCCCCTGTCCCCAGCCCTGTCCCCCTGTCCCCATCCCTGTCCCCCTGTCCCCATCCCTGTCCCCCTGTCCCCCTGTCCCCCATGTCCCCCTGTCCCCATCCTGTCCCCATCCCTTGTCCCCACCCTGTCCCCCTGTCCCTCCCTGTCCCCCTGTCCCCCTGTCCCCATCCTGAATCCGCCCTGTCCCCATCCCTGTCCCCCTGTCCCCCTGTCCCCCTGTCCCCATCCTGTCCCCATCCCCGTCCCCCCCCCACCCCTCCCCCCTCCTTTCCGGAAGTCCCAAATTTCCCTTCCCCCCCCCCCCAAAAAAACCCGCGGGGCGGGGGCGGGGCCACCCCTCCCCCCCATGTCCCCCCCTCCGTGTCCCCTCGTGTCCCCTGATGTCCCCAACCCCCCTCCCCCCCCGCGTGTCCCCAGCCCCCCCTCCCCCCGCCCCTCCCCCACCGGGGGGGCGGCGCCTCCTCCCTTGGGGGGGGGGGAGGAGGAGAAATTTTGGGGGGGGGGGGAGGGCAGGCCCGTGTCCCCGTCGCCATGGCAACGGTCGCCAGGCAGCGCAGCGCCTCTGCGAGCATTATGGGATGTCACCATGGCTCCCATGCGGGGTACGGGGGGGGGGGTGGGGGTGCCAAATCCGCCCCTGTCCCCCCTCCCCCACCCCGGTGCCGGTTCGGGCGGGGGCGGGGGCGCCCCCCCGGCCCTCCCCCATCCCCCCCGGTGCCCGGTACCGTGCTCGGGGTGCGGGCGCCCCTCCACCGGCACGCTGACGGTTCTCCGCAGCAGCTTGCTCCGGCACGGCTCGCCCCGCCGCTCCCGGATCAGCAGCGGGTGGATCTGCGGAGCGGGGCGGCGGTTCCGGGGAGCGGGTCAGCGGTTCCGGGGAGCCCCCGGGTCAGCGGGTCTCGGGGAGCCCCCCAGGGTCAGCGGGTTTGGGGGAGCCCCCGGGTCAGCGGGTTTGGGGGAGCCCCCCGGTCAGCGGGTTTGGGGGAGCCCCCCGGGTCAGCGGGTTTTGGGGAGCCCCCCGGTCAGCGGGTTTGGGGGAGCCCCCCGGGTCAGCGGGTTTTGGGGAGCCCCAGGGGGTCAGCGGGTTTGGGGGAGCCCCCCGGTCAGCGGGTTTGGGGGAGCCCCCCGGGTCAGCGGTTCCGGGGAGCCCCCCGGGTCAGCGGGTCTCGGGGAGCCCCCCAGGGTCAGCGGGTTTGGGGGAGCCCCCCGGGTCAGCGGGTTTGGGGGAGCCCCCCGGGTCAGCGGTTCCGGGGAGCCCCCGGGGGTCAGCAGGTTCTGGGGAGCCCCCCCAGGGTCAGCGGGTTTGGGGGAGCCCCCCGGGTCAGCGGGTCTCGGGGAGCCCCCCAGGGTCAGCGGGTTTGGGGGAGCACCCGGGGGTCAGCGGTTCCGGGGAGCCCCCCAGGGTCAGCGGGTTTGGGGGAGCCCCCCCGGGGGTCAGCAGGTTTTGGGGGAGCCCCCCAGGGTCAGCAGGTTCTGGGGAGCCCCCCCGGGGGTCAGCAGGTTCCGGGGAGCCCCCCCGGGGCCGGCAGTTTCGGGGGCCCCCCGGGCGCTCACCTCCTCCTCATCGAGCATCAGCAGCTGGTTCCCCGAGATGATGCAGAACCGGGGGTTCCAGGGGGGGCGCTCGTAGGGGGAGGGGGCGTAGGGCCCGCGGGCCAGGGGGGCGCCGCGCACATCTGGGGGGGGGCGGGGGTCACATCTGGCCGCCCCCTCCGCGCTCCCCCTCCCCCGCCCATGGGTGCTCCCGCCGGCAGCTCCCGCGCCCCGCCCGCCGCTCCGGCAGCCGCAGCGCGCCCGGATCCCGGGGGGCCCAAATCCCGGGGGGCCCCAAATCCCGGGGGGCCCCAAATCCCGGGGGTCCCAAATCCCGGGGGGCCCCAAATCCCGGGGGTCCCAAATCCCGGGGGGCCCCAAATCCCGGGGGGCCCCAAATCCCGGGGGGGCCCCAGATCGTGCCGGGACCCCCCCCAGTCACCGCGGGACCCCCCCAGTCCCAGTTCCGGGGCGCCCCCCAGAGCCCCCCCAGCAGCCGCCGGGGCCGGGCCGGACCTGGGGCCCGAACGGCCTGGGGGGGTTTGGGGGGTCCCCAGTTTTTTTTTTTTTGGGGGGAGGGGTCGCAGAGCATCCGTGGGAACCCCCAGGAGCGCCTCAGCCCCCCCAGACCCTCGGGTGCCCCCCCAATTCACAGGGTGCCCCCGGCACTCGCTGATGGGACCTGGTGTCCGAGACACCCCGAAATTCCGCCCGGGACCCCCGAAATTCCGCCCGGGACCCCCAAACAGGGGTGGGGGAGGAGGGGCTGGGGGGGCAGGCAAGGCCTGGGTGCCCCCCCAAATCCCGGGTGCCCCCCCAAATCCCGGGTGCCCCCCGCGCCCATTGGCTGGGCTGACCCGGTGTCCCAAATTCCGGAGGGTCCCCAAATTCCCAGGGGGAATTCTGGGGGTCCCCCAGCACCCCCAGGACCCCCCCAGGCTCCTCCAGGACCCCCAAACCCCCCCGGGACCAACAGAATGGGTTGACCCGGTGTCCCGGCACCAGCACAGACCAGTAATGACCAGTAAGTCCCAGTAACCCCCAGTAACCCCCAGTAACCCCCAGTTACAGCATCCATCAGCACCAGTAACCCCCAGTTACAGCATCCATCAGCACCAGTAACCCCCAGTTACAGCATCCATCAGCACCAGTAACTCCCAGTTACAGCATCAACCGGTCCCAGTAACTCCCAGTTACAGCATCCATCAGCACCAGTAACTCCCAGTTACAGCATCAACCGGTCCCAGTAACTCCCAGTTACAGCGTCCATCAGCACCAGTAACTCCCAGTTACAGCATCAACCGGTCCCAGTAACTCCCAGTTACAGCGTCCATCAGCACCAGTAACAGCGTGCCCTGGTCCCAGTAACTCCCAGTAGCACCATGCCTGTGTCCCAGTATCACCAGTAACAGCATGCTCTGGTCCCAGTAACACCAGTATCTCCCAGTAACAGCATCCAACGGTACCAGTATCCCCAGTAAAGGCATCCACCGATACCAGTATTCCCAGTTACAGCCTCCCCCAATCCCAGTATCCCCAGCAAGAGTCCCAGCACACACCAGTAGCACCCAGTGTCACACCAGTATCACCAGTAACAGCATCTCCTTGTTCCAGCATCCCCCAGTAACAGCATCCACTGGTACCAG
Organism: Oenanthe melanoleuca; assembly: GCF_029582105.1. Lineage (NCBI taxonomy): Eukaryota > Metazoa > Chordata > Aves > Passeriformes > Muscicapidae > Oenanthe > Oenanthe melanoleuca. Next base: position 16,690 of record NW_026612852.1, on the reverse strand, counting down.
TATCACCAGTAACAGCATCCACTGGTACCAGTACACACCAGTTACAGCATCACAACAGTCCAGTAATTCCCAGTAACAGCATCCACCAGCACCAGTATAACCAGCACCAGTATAACCAGTAACAGCATCCATCAGCACCAGTATCACCAGTAACAGCATCCTCGTGTCCCAGTATCACCAGTAACAGCATCCACCAGCACCAGTATAACCAGTAACAGCATGCACCAGCACCAGTATCACCAGTAACAGCATCCTCGTGTCCCAGTATAACCAGTAACAGCATGCACCAGCACCAGTATCACCAGTAACAGCATCCATCAGCACCAGTATAACCAGTAACAGCATCCACCAGCACCAGTATAACCAGTAACAGCATCCATCAGCACCAGTATAACCAGTAACAGCATCCACCAGCACCAGTATCACCAGTAACAGCATCCATCAGCACCAGTATAACCAGTAACAGCATCCATCAGCACCAGTATCCCCAGTTACACCATCCCCATGTCCCAGTATCCCCAGTAACAGCACGCACTGGCACCAGTAACTCCCAGTAACCACATTCACAGGTCCCAGTAACTCCCAGTTACGCCATCTCCATGTCCCAGTATCCCCCAGTAACAGCATCCACCGATACCAGTAACTCCCAGTTACAGCACCCACCAGTACCAGTAACTCCCAGTAACAGCACCCACCAGTACCAGTGTCACCAGCACCAGGCCCAGCACACACCAGTATCACCAGTAACAGCATCCCCCAATCCCAGTATCCCCAGTAACAGCCTCCCCCAGTCCCAGTATCACCAGTATCAGCATCCCCCAGCACCAGTAACCACCAGTAACCGCAGCACCGCATACGGGGAGCTCCCAGTTACCACATCCCCCAGCACCAGTATCCCCAGTAACAGCCCCAGCACACACCAGTATCCCCAGTAACAGCCCCAGCACACACCAGTATCCCCAGTAACAGCCCCAGCATGCACCAGTATCCCCAGTTACAGCATCAGCACACACCAGTATCCCCAGTAACAGCCCCAGCACACACCAGTATACCCAGTAACAGCCCCAGCACACACCAGTATACCCAGTAACAGCACCAGCACGCACCAGTATCCCCAGTAACAGCCCCAGCACACACCAGTATCCCCAGTAACAGCCCCAGCACACACCAGTATCCCCAGTAACAGCACCAGCACACACCAGTATCCCCAGTAACAGCCCCAGCACACACCAGTATCCCCAGTAACAGCCCCAGCACACACCAGTATCCCCAGTAACAGCATCAGTACACACCAGTATCCCCAGTAACAGCACCAGCACACACCAGTATCCCCAGTAACAGCATCAGTACACACCAGTATCCCCAGTAACAGCACCAGCACACACCAGTATCCCCAGTAACAGCATCAGTACACACCAGTATCCCCAGTAACAGCCCCAGCACACACCAGTATCCCCAGTTACAGCCTCCCCCGATCCCAGTACCCCCAGTAAGATCTTCCCCCAGTCCCAGTATTCCCAGTAACAGCATCCTCCAGCACCAGTATCCTCCAGTACCAATCCCACTATTCCCAGTACAAGGCCTCTGCTCCCAGTATCCCCAGTAACAGCATCCTCTGCTCCCAGTATTGCCAGTAAGAGCTTCCCCCAGTCCCAGTATTCCCAGTTAAGAGCCTTCCTGCTCCCAGTATCCCCAGTCCCAGCCTCCCCCAGTCCCAGTATGCCCAGTACCAGCATCCTCTGCACCCAGTATCCCCAGTAACAGCCACCCCTGGCCCCAGTCCGCCCAGTAAGAAACACCCCCAGCCCCAGTACTGGTCCCAGTATCCCCAGTAAAGCCTCCCCCGCTCCCAGTCCGAGCCACCCCCAGTCCCAGTATCCCCAGTAACAGCCACCCCCGCTCCCAGTATCCCCAGTAAAGGCCACCCCCGGCCCCAGTACCGGCATCCCCCGCTCCCAGTATGGCTCCCAGTATCCCCAGTAAAGCCTCCCCCGCTCCCAGTACCGTCCTCCCCGGCTCCCAGTATCGCCAGTACCGGCATCCCCCGCTCCCAGTCTGCCCAGTCTGAGCCTCCCCCGCTCCCAGCATCCCCAGTCCGAGCCTCCCCCAGTCCCAGTATCCCCAGTAACAGCCACCCCCGCTCCCAGTACCGGCATCCCCCGCTCCCAGTCTGCCCAGTTACAGCCTCCCCCGGCCCCAGTATCCCCAGTACCGGCATCCCTCGGCCTCAGTGCCGCTCCCAGTCTGCCCAGTTACAGCCTCCCCCGCTCCCAGTAACGCCAGTCCGAGGCTCCCCCTCTGCCAGTGTCGCTCCCAGTATCCCCAGTATCGGCCTCCCCCGCTCCCAGTATCCCCAGTTTACGCCTCCCCCGCTCCCAGTCCGCCCAGTCCGAGCCACCCCCGGCCCCAGTATCCCTCCCAGTATCCCCAGTACCGCATCCCCGGCTCCCAGTAACCCCCGTTACAGCATCCCCCGCTCCCAGTCTGCCCAGTACCGGCCTCCCCCGCTCCCAGTATCCCCAGTTTGCGCCTCCCCCGCTCCCAGAATCGCCCCCAGTATCCCCAGTCTGAACCACCCCCGCTCCCAGTCTGCCCAGTACCGGCCTCCCCCGCACCCAGTACCGCTCCCAGTATCCCCAGTTTGCGCCTCCCCCGCTCCCAGTATCCCCAGTACCGGCCTCCTCCGCTCCCAGTATCCCAGTTTACGCCTCCCCCGCTCCCAGTATCCCCAGTTTGCGCCTCCCCCGCTCCCAGTACCGCTCCCAGTATCCCCAGTTCGCGCTCCCAGCGCGCCCAGCGCCCGCCCCCGCGCGGCTCCCAGTGCTCCCAGTGCTCCCAGTGCCCCCCCCGTACCTCGGAAGGGGACATAGGACATGGTGCCACCGGCGCGCGACACCCCCGGCGGGGGGAGGGGCGAGGGGGGAGGGGGAGGGGGGAGGACCCGAAATTGGGGAGGGGGGAGGGGAGGAGGGGCCGGAAATGGGGGGAGGGGTTAAGGGTGGGGGAGGGGCCAGAACGGGAACCGGGAAACGGAGGGGGGGGGGAGGGGGGAGGACCGGGATTGGGGGGAGGGGCGATGGGGGGAGGGGGCGGGGCGGCAGCTGGGGAGGGGGAGGGGCTGGGAGAGAAGAGGCGGGGCCAAAGGTGGGGGAGGGGCGAGCGGAGGGAGCCCCGGGATTCGGAGGGGGGTGGGGAGGGGAAAGGGGGGGGTGGGGGAGGGGAAATCGGGGTGGGGGGGAGGGGAAAGGGGGGGGTGGGGACTCCCCCTCCCCCCCCGTCCTCCACCCCCGGCCGCTTCCGGCGGCGGCGGTGATGACGTCACGGGGAGGGTCACGTGGGGGCGGCGGCGGCGCGAGCGGCGCGCGGGGAGCGGTGAGGGGGGGGAGGGGCGGCGGGGAGAGGGGAGGGGGGAGGGGAGGGGGAGGGGCCGGGGGGATTTGGGGAGGGGGCGGCGGAAGGGAGGGGTCGGGGCGGGATCGGGGGAGAATTGGGGGAGTTTGGGGGAGTTTGGGGAGGGCGCGGGTTCGGGCGGGTTGTGGGGAGAGTTTGGGGTAAATTTGGGGAGGGGGCGCGTTCTGGGGGAAGTTTGGGGAGATTTTGGGGTCAGGATTTGGGGCTGGGGTCCCGTTTCGGGTCTGGGGTCTCTGAGAGGGTTTGGGGCAGTTTCGGGGTGAGTTTGGGGCTGGGGCCGATTTTGGGGTCGGGTTTTTTTTTGTTTGTTTTTTTTGGGGGGGTTTTGGGGGTTTTTTGGGGGTTTTGGGGATTTTTGGGTTTTTCGGGGTCGGGTTTTGGGTCTGGGGTCCCTTTTGGGGTCTCAGCCCCTCCCCCCACAGGAGGAACCGGCGGCCGATGAGAGCGGCCTGGGCTGTGAGTGCCTGTCGCGACATGGTGGGGGGGATATCGTGACATGGGAGGGGGATATCACAATATGGGAGGGGATATCGCGATATGGGGGAGGGGGAATCGTGATATGGAGGGGGGATATTGGTGGCGCTCTATCGCGACATACCGGTGCCCCTATATCGCGATATACCCGTGCCCATATATATATAGGGAAGCGCCCCTATATCGCGACATGCTGGCGGCCCTATATATATAGTGACACGCCCCTATATCGCGACATACCGGCGCCCCTGTATCGCGATATACCGGTGCCCCTATATATATAGGGACGCGCCCCTATATCGTGACATACCTGTGCCCCTATATCGCGACATACTGGTGCCCCTATATCGCGATATACCGGTGCCCCTATATCTAGCGACATACCGGCGCCCCTATATCGCGATATACCCGTGCCCATATATATATATAGGGATACGCCCCTATATCGCGACATACCGGTGCCCCTATATCGCGACATGCCGGCGCCCCTATATCACAATATACCCGTGCCCATATATATATAGGGACGCGCCCCTATATCGCGACATGCTGGCGGCTCTATATATATAGTGACACGCCCCTATATCGCGACATACCGGCGCCCCTATATCGCGACATACCGGTGCCCCCATATATATAGAGACGCGCCCCTATATCGCAACATACCGCGACCCTATATCGCGACATGCCAGTACCCCTATATATATAGGGAGGCGCCCCTATATCGCGACATACTGGTGCCCCTATATCGCGATAGACCGGTGCCCCATATCGCGACATACTGGCGCCCCTATATCGCGACATACCGGCGCCCCTATATATATAGAGACGCGCCCCTATATCGCGACATACCGGTGCCCCATATCGCGACATACCGGCGCCCCTATATATATAGGGACGCGCCCCTATATCGCGACATACTGGTTCCCCTATATCGCGACATGCCGGTGCCCCTATATATATAGAGGCGCGCACCTATATCGCGACATACCGGTGCCCCTATATCGCGATATACCGGTGCCCCTATATATAGAGACGCGCCCCTATATCGCGACATACCGGCGCCCCTATATCGCAATATACCGGTGCCCCTATAGAGACGCGCCCCTATATCGTGACATACCGGTGCCCTTATATCGCGACATACCGGCGCCCCTATATCGCGATAGACCGGCGCCCCTATATATATAGGGACGCGCCCCTATATCGCGACATACTGGTTCCCCTATATCGCGACATACCGGTGCCCCTATATATAGAGGCGCGCACCTATATCGCGACATACTGGTGCCCCTATATCGCGACATGCCGGTGCCCCTATATATAGGGGCGCGCACCTATATCGCGACATACTGGTGCCCCTGTATCGCGATATACCGGCGCCCCTATATCGTGACATACCGGTGCCCCCATATATGTAGCGACGCGCCCCTATATCGCGACATACCGCGACCCTATATCGCGACATGCCAGTGCCCCTATATATATAGTGACGCGCTGCTATATCGCGACATACTGGCGCCCTTATATCGCGACATGCCGGTGCCCTATATCGCGACACGCCGGCGCTCCTATATATATAGGGAGGCGCACCTATATCGCGACATACTGGTGCCCCTATATCGCGATAGACCGGTGCCCCTATATATATAGAGACGCGCCCCTATATCGCGACATACCGGTGCCCCTATATATATAGAGACGCGCCCCTATATCGCGACATACCGGTGCCCCATATCGCAACATAGCAGCGCCCCTATATATATAGGGACGCGCCCTTATATCGCGATATACTGGTGCCCCTATATCGCGATATACCGGCGCCCCTATATATATAGAGACGCGCCCCTATATCGCGACATGCCAGTGCCCCTATATCGCGACATACTGGTGCCCCTATATCGCGATATACCGGTGCCCCTATATCGCGATATACCGGCGCCCCTATATCGCGACATACTGGCGCCCCTATATATATAGGGACGCGCCCCTATATCGCGACATACTGGTTCCCCTATATCGCGACATACCGGTGCCCCTATATATAGAGGCGCGCACCTATATCGCGACATACTGGTGCCCCTATATCGCGACATGCCGGTGCCCCTATATATAGAGGCGCGCACCTATATCGCGATATACCGGTGCCCCATATCGCGATATACCGGTGCCCCTATATCGCGACATACCGGTGCCCCCATATATGTAGCGACGCGCCCCTATATCGCGACATACCGCGACCCTATATCGCGACATGCCAATGCCCCTATATATATAGGGACGCGCTGCTATATCGCGACATACTGGCGCCCTTATATCGCGACATACCGGTGCTCTATATCGCGACACGCCGGCGATCCTATATATATAGGGAGGCGCCCCTATATCGCGACATACTGGTGCCCCTATATCGCGATAGACCGGTGCCCCATATCGCGACATACTGGTGCCCCTATATTGCGATATACCGGCACCCCTATATGTAGAGACGCGACCCTATATCGCGACATGCCGGTGCCCCTATATCGCGATATACCGGCGCGCCTGTATATATATATAGGGACGCGCCCCTATATCGCGACATACCGGTGCCCCTATATCGCGATATACCGGCGCGCCTGTATATATATATAGGGACGCGCCCCTATATCGCGACATACCGGTGCCCCATATCGCGATATACTGGTTCCCCTATATATATAGGGACGCGCCCCTATATCGCGACATACTGGTTCCCCTATATCGCGACATGCCGGTGCCCCTATATCGCGACATACCGGTGCCCCTATATCGCGATATACCCGTGCCCATATATATATAGTGACACGCCCCGATATCGCGACATACCGGTGCCCCTATATCGCGATATACCGGCGCCCCTATATCGCGACATACCGGTGCCCCATATATGTAGCGACGCGCCCCTATATCGCGACATACCGCGACCCTATATCGCGACATACCAGTGCCCCTATATATATAGTGACGCGCTGCTATATCGCGACATACTGGCGCCCTTATATCGCGACATACCGGTGCCCTATATTGCGACACGCCGGCGCTCCTATATATATATAGGGAGGCGCCCCTATATCGCGACATACTGGTGCCCCTATATCGCGATAGACCGGTGCCCCATATCGCGACATACTGGTGCCCCTATATTGCGATATACCGGCACCCCTATATATAGAGACGCGACCCTATATCGCGACATACTGTTGCCTCTATATCGCGACATACCCGTGCCCCTATATCGCGACATACCGGTGCCCCTATATCGCGACATACCAGCGCCCCTATATATATAGGGATGCGCCCCTATATCGCGACATACTGGTTCCCCTATATCGCGACATGCCGGTGCCCCTATATCGCGATATACCGGTGCCCCTATATATATAGAGACGCGCCCCTATATCGCGACATACTGGTGCCCCTATATCGCGACATGCCGGTGCCCCTATATATAGAGGCGCGCACCTATATCGCGACATACCGGTGCCCCTATATCGCGATATACCGGTGCCCCTATATATAGGGAAGCGCCCCTATATCGCGACATACCGGCGCCCCTATATCGCGATAGACTGGTGCCCCTATATTGCGACATACCGGTGCCCTATATCGTGACATACCGGCGCCCCTATATATATAGGGACGCACCCCTATATCGCGACATACCGGCGCCCCTATATCGCGATAGACTGGTGCCCCTATATCGCGACATACCGGTGCCCCTATATATAGAGGCGCGCCCCTATATCGCGACATACCGGCGCCCCTATATCGCGATAGACCGGTGTCCCTCTACCACGACATACCGGTGCCCCTATATCGCGATATACCGGCGCCCCTATATATATAGAGACGCGCCCCTATATCGCGACATACCGGTGCCCCTATATCGCGACATACCGGTGCCCCCATATATAGAGACGCGCCCCTATATCGCGACATACTGGTGCCCAATATCGCGACATACCGGTGCCCCTATATATATAGAGACGCGCCCCTATATCGCGACATACTGGTGCCCCATATCGCGATATACCGCTGCCCCTATATATATAGAGACGCGCCCCTATATCGCGACATACCGGCGCCCCTATATCGCGACATACCGGCGCCCCTATATATATAGAGACGAGTTTCTATATCGCGATATACCGGTGCCCCTATATCGCGACATACCGGTGCCCCTATATATATAGAGACGCGACCCTATATCGCGACATACCGGCGCCCCTATATCGCGACATACCGGCGCCCCTATATATATAGGGACGCGCCCCTATATCGCGACATACCGGCGCCCCTATATCGCGACATACCGGCGCCCCTATATATATAGGGACGCGCCCCTATATCGCGACATACCGGCGCCCCTATATATATAGGGACGCGCCCCTATATCGCGACATACTGGTTCCCCTATATCGCGACATACCGGCGCCCCTATATATATAGGGACGCGCCCCTATATCGCGACATACTGGTGCCCCTATATCGCGATATACCGGTTCCCCTATATCGCGATATACCGGCGCCCCTATATCGCGACATACCAGTGCCCCCATATATAGGGATGCGCCCCTATATCGCGACGTAGCGGTGCCCCCCTATCGCGATATACTGGTGCCTCTATATATAGAGACGCGCCCCTATATCGTGACATACCGGTGCCCCTATATCGCGATATACCGGTGCCTCTATATATATAGAGACGCTCCCCTATATCGCGACATACCGGTGCCCCTATATATATAGGGACGCGCCCCTATATCGCGACATACCGGTGCCCCATATCGCGATATACCGGTGCCCCTATATATAGGGAAGCGCCCCTATATCGTGACATACCGGCGCCCCTATATATATAGGGACGCACCCCTATATCGCGACATACTGGCGCCCCTATATCGCGATAGACTGGTGCCCCTATATCGCGACATACCGGTGCCCCTATATATATAGAGACGAGTTTCTATATCGCGATATACCGGTGCCCCTATATCGCGACATACCGGTGCCCCTATATATATAGAGACGCGACCCTATATCGCGATATACCGGTGCCCCTATATCGCGACACACCGGTGCCCCTATATATATAGGGACGCGCCCCTATATCGCGACATACCGGCGCCCCTATATCGCGACATACCGGCGCCCCTATATATATAGGGACGCGCCCCTATATCGCGACATACCGGCGCCCCTATATCGCGACATACCGGCGCCCCTATATATATAGGGACGCGCCCCTATATCGCGACATACTGGTTCCCCTATATCGCGACATGCCGGTGCCCCTATATATAGAGGCGCGCACCTATATCGCGACATACTGGTGCCCCTATATCGCGATATACCGGTTCCCCTATATCGCGATATACCGGCGCCCCTATATCCCGACATACCAGTGCCCCCATATATAGGGATGCGCCCCTATATCGCGACGTAGCGGTGCCCCCCTATCGCGATATACTGGTGCCTCTATATATAGAGACGCGCCCCTATATCGTGACATACTGGTGCCCCTATATCGCGACATACCGGTGCCTCTATATATATAGAGACGCTCCCCTATATCGCGACATACCGGTGCCCCTATATATATAGGGACGCGCCCCTATATCGCGACATACCGGTGTTCCATATCGCGATATACCGGTGCCCCTATATATAGGGAAGCGCCCCTATATCGTGACATACCGGCGCCCCTATATATATAGGGACGCACCCCTATATCGCGACATACTGGCGCCCCTATATCGCGATAGACTGGTGCCCCTATATCGCGACATACCGGTGCCCCTATATATAGAGGCGCGCCCCTATATCGCGACATACCGGCGCCCCTATATCGCGATAGACCGGTGTCCCTATATCACGACATACCGGTGCCCCTATATCGCGATATACCGGCGCCCCTATATATATAGAGACGCGCCCCTATATCGCGACATACCGGCGCGCCTATATATATATATGGACGCGCCCCTATATCGCGACATACCGGTGCCCCTATATCGCGACATACCGGTGCCCCCATATATAGAGACGCGCCCCTATATCGCGACATACTGGTGCCCCATATCGCGACATTCCGGTGCCCCTATATATATAGAGACGCGCCCCTATATCGCGACATACTGGTGCCCCATATCGCGATATACTGCTGCCCCTATATATATAGAGACGCGACCCTATATCGCGACATACCGGTGCCCCTATATATATAGAGACGCGACCCTATATCGCGATATACCGGTGCCCCTATATCGCGACACACCGGTGCCCCTATATATATAGGGACGCGCCCCTATATCGTGACATACCGGTGCCCCTATATCGCGACATACCGGTGCCCCTATATATATAGGGACGCGCCCCTATATCGCGACATACCGGTGCCCCATATCGCGACATACCGGCGCCCCTATATATATAGGGACGCGCCCCTATATCGCGACATACTGGTTCCCCTATATCGCGACATGCCGGTGCCCCTATATATATAGGGACGCACCCCTATATCGCGACATACCGGTGCCCCTATATCGCGATATACCGGTGCCCCTATATATATAGAGACGCGCCCCTATATCGCGACATACCGGCGCCCCTATATATATAGAGACGAGTTCCTATATCGCGATATACCGGTGCCCCTATATCGCGACATACCGGCGCCCCTATATATATAGAGACGCGCCCCTATATCGCGACATACCGGTGCCCTATATCGCGACATACCGGTGCCCCCATATCTATAGAGACGCGCCCCTATATCGCGACATACCGGTGCCCCCATATCGCGACATACCGGTGCCCCTATATATATAGAGACGCGCCCCTATATCGCGACATACTGGTGCCCCTATATCGCGATATACCGGCGCCCCTATATATATACGGAGAGACGCGCCCCTATATCGCGACATACCGGTGCCCCATATCGCGACATGCCGGTGCCCCTATATATATAGAGACGCGCCCCTATATCGCGACATACAGGCGCCCCTATATCGCGATATACCGGCGCCCCTATATATATAGGGACGCGCCCCTATATCGCGACATACCGGTGCCCCTATATCGCGACATACCGGCGCCCCTATATCGCGACATACCGGTGCCCCATATCGCGACATACCGGCGCCCCTATATATATAGGGACGCGCCCCTATATCGCGACATACCGGTGCCCCTATATCGCGACATACCGGCGCCCCTATATATATAGGGACGCGCCCCTATATCGCGACATACCGGTGCCCCATATCGCGACATACCGGCGCCCCTATATATATAGGGACGCGCCCCTATATCGCGACATACCGGTGCCCCATATCGCGACATGCCGGTGCCCCTATATATAGAGGCGCGCACCTATATCGCGACATACTGGTGCCCCTATATCGCGATATACCGGTTCCCCTATATCGCGATATACCGGCGCCCCTACATCGCGACATACCAGTGCCCCCATATATAGGGATGCGCCCCTATATCGCGACGTAGCGGTGCCCCCCTATCGCGATATACTGGTGCCTCTATATATATAGAGACGCTCCCCTATATCGTGACATACCGGTGCCCCTATATCGCGACATACCAGTGCCCCTATATATATAGGGACGCACCCCTATATCGCGACATACCGGCGCCCCTATATCGCGATATACCGGTGCCCATATATATATAGAGACGCGCCCCTCTATCGCGACATACCGGTGCCCCATATCGCGATATACCGGTGCCCCTATATATAGGGACGCGCCCCTATATCGTGACATACCGGCGCCCCTATATATATAGGGACGCACCCCTATATCGCGACATACTGGCGCCCCTATATCGCGATAGACTGGTGCCCCTATATCGCGACATACCGGTGCCCCTATATATAGAGGCGCGCCCCTATATCGCGACATACCGGCGCCCCTATATCGCGATAGACCGGTGTCCCTATATCACGACATACCGGTGCCCCTATATCGCGATATACCGGTGCCCCTATATATATAGAGACGCGCCCCTATATCGCGACATACCGGTGCCCCTATATCGCGATATACCGGCGTGCCTATATATATATATGGACGCGCCCCTCTATCGCGACATACCGGTGCCCCATATCGCGATATACCGGTGCCTCTATATATAGGGAAGCGCCCCTATATCGTGACATACCGGCGCCCCTATATATATAGGGACGCACCCCTATATCGCGACATACTGGCGCCCCTATATCGCGACATACTGGCGCCCCTATATCGCGATAGACCGGTGTCCCTATATCACGACATACCGGTGCCCCTATATCGCGATATACCGGCGCCCCTATATATATAGAGACGCGCCCCTATATCGCGACATACCGGTGCCCTATATCGCGATATACCGGCGCCCCTATATATATAGAGGGACGCGCCCCTATATCGCGACATACCGGTGCCCCTATATCGCGACATGCCGGTGCCCCCATATATAGAGACGAGTTCCTATATCGCGACATACCGGTGCCCCTATATCGCGATATACCGCTGCCCCTATATATATAGAGACGCGCCCCTATATCGCGACATACCGGTGCCCCATATCGCGACATGCCGGTGCCCCTATATATATAGAGACGCGCCCCTATATCGCGACATACCGGCGCCCCTCTATCACGATATACCGGTGCCCCTATATATATAGCGACGCGCCCCTATATCCCGCCGTACTGGTGCCGACATATCGCGACATACCGAAGCCGATATGTCGCGACACGCCCCTATATCGCGCCGTACCGGTGCTGATGTATCGTGGTGTCCTGACACCGATATATCGCGACGCGCTGCCCTATCGCGACATGTCGCCGTGTCCCGCAGGCGCTGTCGCTGCTGCTGCTGCCGGCGCTGGGCCGGAGAGCCCCGCCCATGGCCACGCCCACCCTGGGGACAGCGGGGGACACGCGCGGGAACAGCACCGGGGGTGACACCAGAGGGGACACCGGGGGTGACTCCGGGGGCGGCCCCGGCAGCGTCTCGGCCGCGTTCGTCACCTGCCCCAACCTGAGCGTGGCCACCGAGCTGGCGAGGTGACAGCGGGGACAGCGGGGGTGGCACTGACACCGGGGGGGTGGCACTGTCCCCAAGGGTGGCACTGTCCCCAGGGGGTGGCACTGTCCCTGGGGGGTGACAGGGGGTGGCACTGTCCCCAGGGGGTGGCACTGACACCGGGGGGGTGACAGGGGGTGGCACTGTCACCATAGTGGGGGTGGCACTGTCCCTGGGGGGTGACAGGGGGTGCCACTGTCACCAGGGGGTGGTATTGTCCCCAAGGGTGGCATTGTCACCATAGGGGTGTGACAGGGGGTGATTGGTGACACTGTTGGTGACACAGTTGGTGACACTGTCCCTGTCCCTGTCCCTGTCCCAGGGCTCTGGTCCAGCACCGTTTGGCCGCCTGCGTGAACATCGTGCCCGGGGTCACCTCGGTGTGAGTGGGGACAGAGGGGACAGAGGGGACAGTGGGGACAGAGGGGACACTGGGGGGATTGGGGACAGTGGGGACAGAGGGGACAGAGGGGACAGAGGGGACACAGCGGTGACAGAGGGGACAGAGGGGACAGTGGGGACAGAGGGGACATTGTGGGGACAGTGGGAGGACATTGGGGACAGGAGGGATTGGGGGATTGGGGGGATTGGGGGACAGAGGGGAGGGAGGGGCCCTGGGGACATCTGGGGACACTGGGGTGACATTGGTGACACTGGGGTGACACTGGGGACACAGGGAGGATTAAAGGCCTTGGGGACGTTGGGAGGGGTGGCACCCCAGTGTCCCCTCGGTGTCCCCTGGGTGTCCCCAATGTCCCAAATCTCCTCACTGTCCCCTTGATGTCCCCTCGGTGTCCCCAATGCCCTCAGTGTCCCCAATGTCCCCTCGGTGTCCCCTGGGTGTCCCCAATGTCCCCACTGTCCCCAATGCCCTCAGTGTCCCCATTGTCCCCACTGTCCCCTGGGTGTCCCCACTGTCCCCTGGGTGTCCCCTCGGTGTCCCCACTGTCCCCTGGGTGTCCCCTGGGTGTCCCCACTGTCCCCAATGTCCCCTGGGTGTCCCCACTGTCCCCTGGGTGTCCCCTGGGTGTCCCCACTGTCCCCACTGTCCCCACTGTCCCCTGGGTGTCCCCACTGTCCCCTCGGTGTCCCCTCGGTGTCCCCACTGTCCCCACTGTCCCCTGGGTGTCCCCACTGTCCCCACTGTCCCCTGGGTGTCCCCAATGTCCCCTGGGTGTCCCCACTGTCCCCAATGTCCCCTGGGTGTCCCCTGGGTGTCCCCACTGTCCCCTGGGTGTCCCCACTGTCCCCTCTGTCCCCAATGTCCCCTGGGTGTCCCCACTGTCCCCAATGTCCCCTGGGTGTCCCCTGGGTGTCCCCACTGTCCCCTGGGTGTCCCCTGGGTGTCCCCACTGTCCCCTCTGTCCCTCAGCTACACGTGGCAGGGGAAGCTGGAGGAGGACAGCGAGGTGCTGCTGGTGAGTGACGGCCCCGATGTCCCCAAATGTCCCCAAATGTCCCTGGGGTGTCCCCAATGTCCCCAGTGTCCCCAGTGTCCCCAGTGTCCCCAGTGTCCCCAGTGTCCCCAGTATCCCCAGTGTCCCCAGTGTCCCCAGTATCCCCAATGTCCCCAATCCCCCCAGGTATCCCCAGTGTCCCCAGTGTCCCCAGTGTCCCCAGTGTCCCCAGTATCCCCAGTGTCCCCAGTGTCCCCAGTATCCCCAATGTCCCCAATCCCCCCAGTATCCCCAGTATCCCCAGTATCCCCAGTATCCCCAGTATCCCCAGTGTCCCCAGTATCCCCAGTATCCCCAGTATCCCCAGTACAGTGTCCCCAGTATCCCCAGTATCCCCAGTGTCCCCAGTATCCCCAGTATCCCCAGTGTCCCCAGTGTCCCCAGTGTCCCCAGTGTCCCCAGTGTCCCCAGTATCCCCAGTATCCCCAGTGTCCCCAGTATCCCCAGTGTCCCCAGTGTCCCCAGTATCCCCAGTATCCCCAGTATCCCCAGTGTCCCCAGTATCCCCAGTATCCCCAGTATCCCCAGTGTCCCCAGTGTCCCCAGTGTCCCCAGTATCCCCAGTATCCCCAGTGTCCCCAGTGTCCCCAGTATCCCCAGTATCCCCAGTATCCCCAGTGTCCCCAGTATCCCCAGTATCCCCAGTATCCCCAGTGTCCCCAGTGTCCCCAGTATCCCCAGTATCCCCAGTATCCCCAGTATCCCCAGTATCCCCAGTGTCCCCAGTGTCCCCAGTGTCCCCAGTGTCCCCAGTGTCCCCAGTATCCCCAGTATCCCCAGTACCGTGTCCCCAGATGATCAAGACTCGCAGCTCCCGGGTGCCGGCGCTCAGCGACTTCGTGCGGTGGGGACAGGGGGGGACAGGGGGGGACAGGGGGGGACAGGGGGGGACAGGGGGGATTTGGGGGGTCCTGGGGGGATTTTGGGGTTCCCAGGGATTTTTTGGGGGGATTTGGAGGGGTCTTGCGGTTATTAGGGGGGGCCCCCCAGGGTATTTTAGGGGGGGATTTTGGGGTTCCCAGGGCAATTTTTGGGGGGATTTTTGGGATTTTGGGGTTCCTGGGGCAGTTTCTGGGGGGATTTTGGGGTATTTGGGTTTTTGGGGTACCTGAGTTGGGTTTTGGGGTCCCCCAGGTCCCGTCACCCCTACGAGGTGCCCAGGGAGGGTTTAGGGGGGATTTTTGGGATTCCCAGGGCAATTTTTGGGGGGATTTTGGGGTTCCTGGGGCAGATTCTGGGGGGGTTTTTGGGGTTTTTGGGGTGCCTGAGTTGGGTTTTGGGGTCCCCCAGGTCCCGTCACCCCTACGAGGTGCCCGAGGTGGTGGCGCTGCCGGTGGCTCAGGGGAACCCCCCGTACCTGCGCTGGGTGCTGGAGGCCGTGCCCCCCGAAATGCCTGAACCCCAAAAACCCCCTGAACCCTGAAATCCTGAACCCCAAAAACCCCAAAACCCTGAACCCCCAAACCCCCCTGAACCCCCAAACCCCCCGTACCTGCGCTGGGTGCTGGAGGCCGTGCCCCCCGAAATCCTGAAACCCTGAACCCCAAAAACCCTGAACCCCCAAACCCTGAACCCCAAAAACCCCAAAAACTGAACCCCAAAAACCCTGAACCCCAAAATCCCCCTGAACCCCAAAATCCCAATACTCCAAATCCTGAACCCCAAAATCCTGAACCCCAAAAACCTGAACCCCAAAAACTCCAAATCCTGAACCCCAAAATCCCTGAACCCCCAAACCCCCCTGAACCCCAAAACCCCCAAAACCCTGAACCGCAAAATCCTGAACCCCAAAATCCTGAACCCCAAAAATACCCCAAAAACCCTGAACCCCCAAAACCTGAACCCCCAAACCCCCCTGAACCCCAAAACCCTGAACCCCAAAACCCTGAACCCCAAAAATCCCCAAAACCCTGAACCGCAAAATCCTGAACCCCAAAAATCGGGACCCCAAAATTACCCTGAACCCCAAAAACCCTGAACCCCAAAATCCTGAACCCTAAAAACCCCAAAATCCTGAACCCCAAAAACCTGAACCCCAAAAACCTGAACCCCAAAATCCTGAACCCCAAAAACCCCAAAAACTCTGAACCCCCAAACCCTGAACCCCCAAACCCTGAACCCCAAAACCCTGAACCCCAAAAATCCCCAAAAAATGCCCCCTGA
The DNA here is from genome assembly GCF_029582105.1 of Oenanthe melanoleuca. NCBI lineage: Eukaryota > Metazoa > Chordata > Aves > Passeriformes > Muscicapidae > Oenanthe > Oenanthe melanoleuca. The sequence continues at coordinate 72 of NW_026612852.1, read as the reverse complement.
ACCCCAAAATCCTCAACACCCAAAATCCTCCTGAACCCCAAAAATCACAAAACCCCCCCTGAACCCCAAAAT